>NW_026690045.1:0-25278 GCF_943734765.1 Anopheles ziemanni | reverse complement strand
CATGGTTTAGTTTAAATATCTATCAAAGAGCATAAAAATACCCCTTAAGTCCTTAAAAAGACCGAAAATGTACTTTGGAGATGCTTGAAAATCTTTTCCAAGTACTTGGAAAGACCGAAAATGTACTATGGAGATGCTTAAAAATCGCTAAGAAGTACTTGAAAAGACTGAAAATATACTTTGGAGTCACTTGAAAGTCACTCAAAATACTTGAAAAGCTCAAAAATGTCCTTTGGAGATGCTTAAGAAGCCCCCCAAGTACTTGGAAAGACTGAAAATGTTCTTTGGCGAGGCTTGAAAATCACTTCCAAATACTTGGAATAACTGAAAATGTACTTTAAAGATGCTTGAAAATCACCCCGAAATACTTGGAAAGACCGAAAATGTTCTTTAAAGATGCTTGAAAATCATTCCGAAATACTTGGAAAGGCTGAAAATGTACTTTAGAGATGCTTGAAAATCACTCCGAAATACTTGGAAAGACCGAAAATGAACTTTGGAGATGCTAGAAAGTCACTCCGAAATACTTGGAAAGGCCGAAAATATACTTTGGAGGTGCTTGGAAATCACTCCCAAAAATTTGGAAAGCCCGAAAATGTACTTTGGAGATGCTTGAAAATCACTCCGAAATACTTGGAAAGACCGAAAATGGTCGTTGGAAACGTTCAAAATGACCAAAGAAGCTAGGCGAAATGCTTAGAGGAATGCCTAGCTCGATAGCTCAATTCGGGCCGAAATAACGTAAATGCTCTTTTTCTGAAAAAAACCTCCAACTTTAAACGTGAATAGCTCGAAAACTAGAAGAGATAAAAGGACGCCGTTTTCAGCAAAAGAAAGGAAATTTGACGTAGGACCGTCAACATGGGGGTCAAATTTAACGTAGGACGAAAGACAAAAAAGTTACAAGCGTTCAAAGATAGGGAATTTTTGAGGTTTTTTTCAAAACAAAATTGCTGATTTCAAGTATAAAACTTCCAAGTTAAGCACAAAACATTTGCATGCTGGATGGTAATCTGCATGGTTTAGTTTAAATATCTATCAAAGAGCATAAAAATACCCCTTAAGTCCTTAAAAAGACCGAAAATGTACTTTGGAGATGCTTGAAAATCTTTTCCAAGTACTTGGAAAGACCGAAAATGTACTATGGAGATGCTCAAAATATCGCTTAGAAGTACTTGAAAACACTGAGAATATACTTTGGAGATTCTTGAAAATCACTCAAAATACTTGAAAAGCTCAAAATTGTCCTTTGGAGATGCTTGAAAAGCCCCCAAGTACTTGGAAAGACTGAAAATGTTCTTTGGCGAGGCTTGAAAATCACTTCCAAATACTTGGAATAACTGAAAATGTACTTTAAAGATGCTTGAAAATCACTCCGAAATACTTGGAAAGACCGAAAATGTACTTTGGAGATGCTAGAAAATCACTCCGAAATACTTGGAAAGCCCGAAAATGTACTTTGGAGATGCTTGAAAATCACTTCGAAATACTTGGAAAGCCCGAAAATGTACTTTGGAGATGCTTGAAAATCACTCCGAAATACTTGGAAAGACCGAAAATGCTCGTTGGAAACGTTCAAAATGACCAAAGAAGCTAGGCGAAATGCTTAGAGGAATGCCTAGCTCGATAGCTCAATTCGGCCGAAATAACGTAAATGCTCTTTTCTGAAAAAACCTCCAACTTTAAACGTGAATAGCTCGAAAACTAGAAGAGATAAAAGGACACCGTTTACAGCAAAAGAAAGGAAATTTGACGTAGGACCGTAGGAAATTTGACGATGGGGGTCAAATTTAACGTAGGACGAAAGACAAAAAAGTTACAAGCGTTCAAAGATAGGCAATTTTTGAGGTTTTTTTCAAAACAAAATTGCTGATTTCAAGTATAAACTTCCAAGTTAGGCACAAAAATTTGCATGCTGGATGGTAATCTGCATGGTTTAGTTTAAATATCTATCAAAGAGCATAAAAATACCCCTTAAGTCCTTAAAAAGACCGAAAATGTACTTTGGAGATGCTTGAAAATCTTTTCCAAGTACTTGGAAAGACCGAAAATGTACTATGGAGATGCTCAAATATCGCTTAGAAGTACTTGAAAACACTGAGAATATACTTTGGAGATTCTTGAAAATCACTCAAAATACTTGAAAAGCTCAAAATTGTCCTTTGGAGATGCTTGAAAAGCCCCCCAAGTACTTGGAAAGACTGAAAATGTTCTTTGGCGAGGCTTGAAAATCACTTCCAAATACTTGGAATAACTGAAAATGTACTTTAAAGATGCTTGAAAATCACTCCGAAATACTTGGAAAGACCGAAAATGTACTTTAGAGATGCTTGAAAATCACTCCGAAATACTTGGAAAGACCGAAAATGTACTTTAGAGATGCTTGAAAATCACTCCGAAATACTTGGAAAGCCCAAAAATGTACTTTGGAGATGCTTGAAAATCACTCCGAAATACTTTTAAAGACCGAAAATGCTCGTTGGAAACGTGCAAAATGACCAAAGAAGCTAGGCGAAATGCTAAGAGGAATGCCTAGCTCGATAGCTCAATTCGGGCCGAAATAACGTAAATGCTCTTTTTCTGAAAAAACCTCCAAATTTAAACGTGAATAGCTCGAAAACTAGAAGAGATAAAAGGACGCCGTTTTCAGCAAAAGAAAGGAAATTTGACGTAGAACCGTCAACATGGGGGTCAAATTTAACGTAGGACGAAAGACAAAAAAGTTACAAGCGTTCAAAGATAGGCCATTTTTGAGGTTTTTTTCAAAACAAAATTGCTGATTTCAAGTATAAACTTCCAAGTTAAGCACAAAAGTTTGCATGCTGGATGGTAATTTGCATGGTTTAGTTTAAATATCTATCAAAGAGCATAAAAATACCCCTTAAGTCCTTAAAAAGACCGAAAATGTACTTTGGAGATGCTTGAAAATCTTTTCCAAGTACTTGGAAAGACCGAAAATGTACTATGGAGATGCTTAAAAATCGCTAAGAAGTACTTGAAAAGACTGAAAATATACTTTGGAGTC
The DNA here is from genome assembly GCF_943734765.1 of Anopheles ziemanni. NCBI lineage: Eukaryota > Metazoa > Arthropoda > Insecta > Diptera > Culicidae > Anopheles > Anopheles ziemanni. The sequence goes on along the minus strand of NW_026690045.1, from coordinate 22,253 downwards.
ACTTGAAAGTCACTCAAAATACTTGAAAAGCTCAAAAATGTCCTTTGGAGATGCTTGAACAGCCCCCCAAGTACTTGGAAAGACTGAAAATGTTCTTTGGCGAGGCTTGAAAATCATTTCCAAATACTTGGAATAACTGAAAATGTACTTTAAAGATGCTTGAAAATCACCCCGAAATACTTGGAAAGACCGAAAATGTACTTTAAAGATGCTTGAAAATCACTCCGAAATACTTGGAAAGACCGAAAATGTACTTTAGAGATGCTTGAAAATCACTCCGAAATACTTGGAAAGACCGAAAATGTACTTTAGAGATGCTTGAAAATCACTCCGAAATACTTGGAAAGCCCAAAAATGTACTTTGGAGATGCTTGAAAATCACTCCGAAATACTTTTAAAGACCGAAAATGCTCGTTGGAAACGTGCAAAACTTTGGTCATTTTGAACGTTTCCAACGAGCATTTTCGGTGTTTCCAAGTATTTCGGAGTGATTTTCAAGCATCTCCTAAGTACATTTTCGGGCTTTCCAAGTATTTGGGAGTGATTTTCAAGCACCTCCAAAGTATATTTTCGGTCTTTCCAAGTATTTCGGAGTGATTTTCAAGCATCTCTAAAGTACATTTTCGGTCTTTCCAAGTATTTCGGAGTGATTTTCAAGCATCTTTAAAGTACATTTTCGGTCTTTCCAAGTATTTCGGGGTGATTTTCAAGCATCTTTAAAGTACATTTTCAGTTATTCCAAGTATTTGGAAATGATTTTCAAGCCTCGCCAAAGAACATTTTCAGTCTTTCCAAGTACTTGGGGGGCTGTTCAAGCGTAGAATCGTCAACATGGGGGTCAAATTTAACGTAGGACGAAAGACAAATAAGTTACAAGCGTTCAAAGATAGGCAATTTTTGAGGTTTTTTTCAAAACAAAATTGCTGATTTCAAGTATAAACTTTCAAGTTAAGCACAAAAGTTTGCATGCTGGATGATAATCTACATGGTTTAGTTTAAATATCTATCAAAGAGCATAAAAATACCCCTTAAGTCCTTAAAAAGACCGAAAATGTACTTTGGAGATGCTTGAAAATCTTTTCCAAGTACTTGGAAAGACTGAAAATGTACTATGGAGATGCTTAAAAATCGCTTAGAAGTACTTGAAAAGACTGAAAATATACTTTGGAGTCACTTGAAAATCACTCAAAATACTTGAAAAGCTCAAAAATGTCCTTTGGAGATGCTTGAACAGCCCCCCAAGTACTTGGAAAGACTGAAAATGTTCTTTGGCGAGGCTTGAAAATCATTTCCAAATACTTGGAATAACTGAAAATGTACTTTAAAGATGCTTGAAAATCACCCCGAAATACTTGGAAAGACCGAAAATGTACTTTAAAGATGCTTGAAAATCACTCCGAAATACTTGGAAAGACCGAAAATGTACTTTAGAGATGCTTGAAAATCACTCCGAAATACTTGGAAAGACCGAAAATATACTTTGGAGATGCTAGAAAATCACTCCGAAATACTTGGAAAGGCCGAAAATATACTTTGGAGGGTGCTTGGAAATCACTCCCAAAAATTGGAAAGCCCGAAAATGTACTTTGGAGATGCTTGAAAATCACTCCGAAATACTTGGAAAGACCGAAAATGGTCGTTGGAAACGTTCAAAATGACCAAAGAAGCTAGGCGAAATGCTTAGAGAATGCCTAGCTCGATAGCTCAATTTGGGCCGAAATAACGTAAATGCTCTTTTTCTGAAAAAACCTCCAACTTTAAACGTGAATAGCTCGAAAACTAGAAGAGATAAAAGGACGCCGTTTTCAGCAAAAGAAAGGAAATTTGACGTAGGACCGTCAACATGGGGGTCAAATTTAACGTAGGACGAAAGACAAAAAAGTTACAAGCGTTCAAAGATAGGGAATTTTTGAGGTTTTTTTCAAAACAAAATTGCTGATTTCAAGTATAAACTTCCAAGTTAAGCACAAAAATTTGCATGCTGGTTGGTAATCTGCATGGTTTAGTTTAAATATCTATCAAAGAGCATAAAAATACCCCTTAAGTCCTTAAAAAGACCGAAAATGTACTTTGGAGATGCTTGAAAATCTTTTCCAAGTACTTGGAAAGACCGAAAATGTACTATGGGAGATGCTCAAATATCGCTTAGAAGTACTTGAAAACACTGAGATAATACTTTGGAGATTCTTGAAAATCACTCAAAATACTTGAAAAGCTCAAAATTGACCTTTGGAGATGCTTGAAAAGCCCCCAAGTACTTGGAAAGACTGAAAATGTTCTTTGGCGAGGCTTGAAAATCACTTCCAAATACTTGGAATAACTGAAAATGTACTTTAAAGATGTTTGAAAATCACTCCGAAATACTTGGAAAGACCGAAAATGTACTTTGGAGATGCTTAGAAAATCACTCCGAAATACTTGGAAAGCCCGAAAATGTACTTTGGAGATGCTTGAAAATCACTTCGAAATACTTGGAAAGCCCGAAAATGTACTTTGGAGATGCTTGAAAATCACTCCGAAATACTTGGAAAGACCGAAAATGCTCGTTGGAAACGTTCAAAATGACCAAAGAAGCTAGGCGAAATGCTTAGAGGAATGCCTAGCTCGATAGCTCAATTCGGGCCGAAATAACGTAAATGCTCTTTTTCTGAAAAAACCTCCAACTTTAAACGTGAATAGCTCGAAAACTAGAAGAGATAAAAGGACGCCGTTTACAGCAAAAGAAAGGAAATTTGACGTAGGACCGTAGGAAATTTGACGATGGGGGTCAAATTTAACGTAGGACGAAAGACAAAAAAGTTACAAGCGTTCAAAGATAGGCAATTTTTGAGGTTTTTTTCAAAACAAAATTGCTGATTTCAAGTATAAACTTCCAAGTTAGGCACAAAAATTTGCATGCTGGATGGTAATCTGCATGGTTTAGTTTAAATATCTATCAAAGAGCATAAAAATACCCCTTAAGTCCTTAAAAAGACCGAAAATGTACTTTGGAGATGCTTGAAAATCTTTTCCAAGTACTTGGAAAGACCGAAAATGTACTATGGAGATGCTCAAATATCGCTTAGAAGTACTTGAAAACACTGAGAATATACTTTGGAGATTCTTGAAAATCACTCAAAATACTTGAAAAGCTCAAAATTGTCCTTTGGAGATGCTTGAAAAGCCCCCCAAGTACTTGGAAAGACTGAAAATGTTCTTTGGCGAGGCTTGAAAATCACTTCCAAATACTTGGAATAACTGAAAATGTACTTTAAAGATGCTTGAAAATCACTCCGAAATACTTGGAAAGACCGAAAATGTACTTTGGAGATGCTAGAAAATCACTCCGAAATACTTGGAAAGCCCGAAAATGTACTTTGGAGATGCTTGAAAATCACTTCGAAATACTTGGAAAGCCCGAAAATGTACTTTGGAGATGCTTGAAAATCACTCCGAAATACTTGGAAAGACCGAAAATGCTCGTTGGAAACGTTCAAAATGACCAAAGAAGCTAGGCGAAATGCTTAGAGGAATGCCTAGCTCGATAGCTCAATTCGGGCCGAAACAACGTAAATGCTCTTTTTCTGAAAAAACCTCCAACTTTAAACGTGAATAGCTCGAAAACTAGAAGAGATAAAAGGACGCCGTTTACAGCAAAAGAAAGGATATTTGACGTAGGACCGTCAACTTGGGGGTCAAATTTAACGTAGGACAAAAGACAAAAAAGTAACAAGCGTTCAAAGATAGGCAATTTTTGAGGTTTTTTTCAAAACAAAATTGCTGATTTCAAGTATAAACTTCCAAGTTAAGCACAAAAATTTGCATGCAGGATGATAATCTACATGGTTTAGTTTTAATATCTATCAAAGAGCATAAAAATAGCCCTTAAGTCCTTAAAAAGACCGAAAATGTACTTTGGAGATGCTTGAAAATCTTTTCCAAGTACTTGGAAAGACCGAAAATGTACTATGGAGATGCTTAAAAATCGCTTAGAAGTACTTGAAAAGACTGAAAATATAATTTGGAGTCACTTGAAAATCACTCAAAATACTTGAAAAGCTCAAACATGTCCTTTGGAGATGCTTGAAAAGCCCCCGAAGTACTTGGAAAGACTGAAAATGTTCTTTGGCGAGGCTTGAAAATCACTTCCAAATACTTGGAATAACTGAAAATGTACTTTAAAGATGCTTGAAAATCACTCCGAAATACTTGGAAAGGCCGAAAATGTACTTTGGAAATGCTAGAAAATCACTCCGAAATACTTGGAAAGACCGAAAATATATTTTGGAGGTGCTTGAAAATCACTCCCAAATACTTGGAAAGCCCGAAAATGTACTTTGGAGATGCTTGAAAATCACTCCGAAATACTTGGAAAGACCGAAAATGCTCGTTGGAAACGTTCAAAATGACCAAAGAAGCTAGGCGAAATGCTTAGAGGAATGCCTAGCTCGATAGCCCAATTCGGGCCGAAATAACGTAAATGCTCTTTTTCTGAAAAAACCTCCAACTTTAAACGTGAATAGCTCGAAAACTAGAAGAGATAAAAGGACGCCGTTTTCAGCAAAAGAAAGGAAATTTGACGTAGGACCGTCAACTTGGAGGTCAAATTTAACGTAGGACAAAAGACAAAAAAGTAACAAGCGTTCAAAGATAGGCAATTTTTGAGGTTTTTTTCAAAACAAAATTGCTGATTTCAAGTATAAACTTCCAAGTTAAGCACAAAAATTTGCATGCTGGATGATAATTCACATGGTTTTGTTTAAATATCTATCAAAGAGCATAAAAATACCCCTTAAGTCCTTAAAAAGACCGAAAATGTACTTTGGAGATGCTTGAAAATCTTTTCCAAGTACTTGGAAAGACCGAAAATGTACTATGGAGATGCTTAAAAATCGCTTAGAAGTACTTGAAAAGACTGAAAATATACTTTGGAGTCACTCGAAAATCACTCCCAAGTACTTGGAAACACCGAAAATGTACTTTGGAGATGCTTGAAAATCACTCCCAAGTACTTGGAAACACCGAAAATTTACTTTGGAGATGCTTGAAAATCACTCCCAAGTACTTGGAAACACCGAAAATGTACTTTGGAGATGCTTGAAAATCACTCGTAAGTACTTGGAAACACCGAAAATGTACTTTGGAGATGCTTGAAAATCACTCCCAAGTACTTGGAAACACCGAAAATGTACTTTGGAGATGCTTGAAAATCACTCCCAAGTACTTGGAAACACCGAAAATGTACTTTGGAGATGCTTGAAAATCACTCCCAAGTACTTGGAAACACCGAAAATGTACTTTGGAGATGCTTGAAAATCACTCAAAAGTACTTGGAAATACCGAAAATGCTCGTTGGATACGTTCAAAAAGACCAAACCAGCTAGGAGAAATGCTAAGAGAAATGCCTAGCTCGATAGCTAAATTCAGACTGAAACAACGAAAATGCTCTTTTCTGAAAAAACCTCTTACTTTAAACGTGAATTGTAAGGAAACTAGAAGAGCTAGAAGGACGCTTTTGGTACCAAAAGAAAGGAAATTTAACGTAAAACCGTCAACATAGGGGTCAAATTTAACGTAGGACGTAAGACAAAAAAGTTATAGGCGTTCAAAGATAGGCTTTTTTTTGAAGTTTTTTTAAAGCAAAATTGCAGGTTTCAAGTATTTTCTTCCAAGCAAAGTACCTAAATAAGCAAGCTTTGTATATAAATACTTGTAAAACACCAAAACATCCTGCAAAAAGCACGAAAATTGCTCCCTAGTACTTGGAAACACCGAAAACGTACCTTGAAGATGCTTGAAAATCACTCCAAAGTACTTGGAAACACCGCAAATGTACCTTGGAGATGCTTGAAAATCACTCCCAAGTACTTGGAAATACTGAAAATGTACTTTGGAGATGCTTGAATATCACTCCTAAGTACTTGGAAATACCGAAAATGTACTTTGCAGATGCTTGAAAATCGCTCCCAAGTACTTGGAAACACCGAAAATGTACTTTGGAGATGCTTGAAAATCACTCGTAAGTACTTGGAAACACCGAAAATGTACTTTGGAGATGCTTGAAAATCACTCCCAAGTACTTGGAAACACCGAAAATGTACTTTGGAGATGCTTGAAAATCACTCCCAAGTACTTGGAAACACCGAAAATGTACTTTGGAGATGCTTGAAAATCACTCGTAAGTACTTGGAAACACCGCAAATGTACCTTGGAGATGCTTGAAAATCACTCTAAAGTACTTGGAAAGACCGATAATGTACCTTGGAGATGCTTGAAAATGACTCCCAAGTACTTGGAAACACCGAAAATGTACTTTGGAGATGCTTGAAAATCACTCCCAAGTACTTGGAAACGTAAATATCTCCCAAACTAGAAGAGCTAGAAGGATGCCAAGTGCATCAAACGAAAGGAAATTAAATTTCAAACAAAAAACATGTTTAGCAAATTAACGAAAGGACGAAAGACAAAAAAGTTATAAGCGATTGAAGCTGCACGGGTTTAAAAAAGTGGCCATGGCAAGGAATGAAGGGACCGGTTTCTATAGGTACAATGTTAGTTGTAACGGTTCTAGGGAGAGTTGTAAATTATACTAAGTCTTTCTTCAAGAAGAAGTAGAAAAAAAAGGTCTTCGGCAAAACGTGAATATCTCGAAAACTAGAAGAGCTAGAAGGACGCCCGGGGCATCAAACGAAAGGTAATTATATTCTACACAATATAAAAAAAAAAAATCACGGATTGGTCGAAAGAGAACGAAGTTATAAGCGTTTGAAGGTGCAAGGGTTCAAAAAGAAGAAGAACAAGTTTGCAAAAGAGGTCTTCGACAAAACGTGAATAGCTCGAAAAGCAGAAGAGCTAGAAGGACGCTTTTGGCACCAATCGAAAGGAAATTAAATTTGCGACACCAAACATGGGGGTCAAATCGAAGATCGGACGAAAGACAAAAAAGTTATAAGCGTTTGTAGGTGCAAGGGTTTGAAAAGCGCTTTACATGAAAAAAAACGTTAATATCTCCGAGACTAGTTGAGCTAGAAGGACACTTTTGGCACCAATCGAAAGGAAATTAAATTTGCGACTCCCAAGTACTTGGAAACACCGAAAATATACTTTGGAGATGCTTGAAAATCACTCCAAAGTACTTGGAAACACCGCAAATGTACCTTGGAGATGCTTGAAAATCACTCCCAAGTACTTGGAAACACGGAAAATGTACTTTGGAGATGCTTGAAAATCGCTCCCAAGTACTTGGAAACACCGAAAATGTACTTTGGAGATGCTTGAAAATCACTCAAAAGTACTTGGAAACACCGAAAATGCTCGTTGGATACGTTCAAAAAGACCAAACCAGCTAGGAGAAATGCTAAGAGAAATGCCTAGCTTGATAGCTAAATTCAGACTGAAACAACGAAAATGCTCTTTTCTGAAAAAACCTCTTACTTTAAACGTGAATTGTAAGGAAACTAGAAGAGCTAGAAGGACGCTTTTGGTACCAAAAGAAAGGAAATTTAACGTAAAACCGTCAACTTGGAGTTAAAATTTAACGTAGGACGTAAGACAAAAAAGTTATAGGCGTTCAAAGATAGGCTTTTTTTTGAAGTTTTTTTAAAGCAAAATTGCAGGTTTCAAGTATTTTCTTCCAAGCAAAGTACCTAAATAAGCAAGCTTTGTATATAAATACTTGTAAAACACCAAAACATCCTGCAAAAAGCACGAAAATTGCTCCCTAGTACTTGGAAACACCGAAAACGTACCTTGGAGATGCTTGAAAATCACTCCAAAGAACTTGGAAACACCGCAAATGTACCTTGGAGATGCTTGAAAATCACTCCCAAGTACTTGGAAACACCGAAAATGTACTTTGGAGATGCTTGAAAATCACTCCCAAGTACTTGGAAACACCGAAAATGTACTTTGGAGATGCTTGAAAATCACTCCCAAGTACTTGGAAACACCGAAAATGTACTTTGGAGATGCTTGAAAATCACTCGTAAGTACTTGGAAACACCGAAAATGTACTTTGGAGATGCTTGAAAATCACTCCCAAGTACTTGGAAACACCGAAAATGTACTTTGGAGATGCTTGAAAATCACTCCCAAGTACTTGGAAACACCGAAAATGTACTTTGGAGATGCTTGAAAATCACTCGTAAGTACTTGGAAACACCGAAAATGTACTTTGGAGATGCTTGAAAATCACTCCCAAGTACTTCCAAACACCGAAAATGTACTTTGGAGATGCTTGAAAATCACTCCCAAGTACTTGGAAACACCGAAAATGTACTTTGGAGATGCTTGAAAATCACTCGTAAGTACTTGGAAACACCGCAAATGTACCTTGGAGATGCTTGAAAATCACTCTAAAGTACTTGGAAAGACCGAAAATGTACTTTGGAGATGCTTGAAAATCACTCCCAAGTACTTGGAAACACCGAAAATGTACTTTGGAGATGCTTGAAAATCACTCCCAAGTACTTGGAAACGTAAATATCTCCCAAACTAGAAGAGCTAGAAGGATGCCAAGTGCATCAAACGAAAGGAAATTAAATTTCAAACAAAAAACATGTTTAGCAAATTAACGAAAGGACGAAAGACAAAAAAGTTATAAGCGTATGAAGGTGCACGGGTTGGAAAAAGTGGCCATGGCAAGGAATGAAGGGACCGGTTTCTATAGGTACAATGTTAGTTGTAACGGTGCTAGGGAGAGTTGTAAATTATACTAAGTCTTTCTTCAAGAAGAAGTAGAAAAAAAAGGTCTTCGGCAAAACGTGAATATCTCGAAAACTAGAAGAGCTAGAAGGACGCCCGGGGCATCAAACGAAAGGTAATTATATTCTACACAATATAAAAGAAAAAAATCACGGATTGGTCGAAAGAGAACGAAGTTATAAGCGTTTGAAGGTGCAAGGGTTCAAAAAGAAGAAGAACAAGTTTGCAAAAGAGGTCTTCGACAAAACGTGAATAGCTCGAAAAGCAGAAGAGCTAGAAGGACGCTTTTGGCACCAATCGAAAGGAAATTAAATTTGCGACACCAAACATGGGGGTCAAATCGAAGATCGGACGAAAGACAAAAAAGTTATAAGCGTTTGTAGGTGCAAGGGTTTGAAAAGCGCTTTACATGAAAAAAAACGTTAATATCTTGGAAACACCGAAGATGCTCGTTGGATGCCTTCAAAAAGACCAAAAAAGCTAGACGAAGTGCTTAGAGAAATGCCTAGCTCCGTAGCTGAATTCGGACCGAAACAACGGAATTGCTCTTTTTCTGAAAAAACCTCTAACTTTAAACGTGAATAGCTCGAAAACTAGAAGAGCAAGAAGGTCGCCGTAGGTACCAAAAGAAAGGAAATTTAACGGGGTACTCTCGACATCGGGGTCAAATTCAACGTAGGACGAAAGACAAAAAAGTTATAAGCGTTCAAAGACAGGCATTTTTTGACCTCTTTTCATAGTAAAATTACAGGTTTGAAGTGTTTTCTTCGAAGCGAAGTGCCATAATTAGCAGGCTGTCTATATTTAATCATTTAAAACAGAAATATATATAGCAACAAGCTCCAAAAGCACTCCCAAGTACTTGGAAATACCGAAAATGTACCTTATAGATGCTTGAATATCACTCCTAAGTACTTGGAAATACCGAAAATGTACTTTGGAGATGCTTGAATATCACTCCTAAGTACTTGGAAATACCGAAAATGTACTTTATAGATGCTTGAAAATCACTCCCAAGTACTTGGATATACCGAAAATGTACTTTGAAGATGCTTGAAAATTGCTCCCAAGTACTTGGAAATACCGAAAATGTACTTTATAGATGCTTGAAAATCACTCCCAAGTACTTGGAAATACCGAAAATGTTCTTTGAAGATGCTTGAAAATCACTCCCAAGTGTTTGGAAACACCGAAGATGCTCGTTGGATGCCTTCAAAAAGACCAAAAAGCTAGGTGAAGTGCTTAGAGAAATGCCTAGCTCCGTAGCTGAATTCGGACCGAAACAACGAAATTGCTCTTTTTCTGAAAAAACCTCTAACTTTAAACGTGAATAGCTCGAAAACTAGAAGAGCTAGAAGGTCGCCGTAGGTACCAAAAGAAAGGAAATTTAACGGAGTACTCTCGACATGGGGGTCAAATTCAACGTAGGACGAAAGACAAAAAAGTTATAAGCGTTCAAAGACAGGCATTTTTTTTCCTCTTTTCATAGTAAAATTACAGGTTTGAAGTGTTTTCTTCGAAGCGAAGTGCCTTAATTAGCAAGCTGTCTATATTTAATCATTTAAAACAGAAATATATATAGCAACAAGCTCCAAAAGCACTCCCAAGTACTTGGAAATACCGAAAATGTACTTTATAGATGCTTGAATATCACTCCTAAGTACTTGGAAATACCGAAAATGTACTTTGGAGATGCTTGAAAATCGCTCCCAAGTACTTGGAAATACCGAATATGTACTTTGGAGATGCTTGAAAATCACTCCCAAGTACTTGGAAATACCGAAAATGTACTTTTGAGATGCTTGAAAATCGCTCCCAAGTACTTGGAAATACCGAAAATGTACTTTGGAGATGCTTGAATATCACTCCTAAGTACTTGGAAATACCGAAAATGTACTTTATAGATGCTTGAATATCTCTCCTAAGTACTTGGAAATACCGAAAATGTACTTTGGAGATGCTTGAATATCACTCCTAAGTACTTGGAAATACCGAAAATGTACTTTGGAGATGCTTGAAAATCGCTCCCAAGTACTTGGAAATACCGAAAATGTACTTTTTAGATGCTTGAAAATCACTCCCAAGTACTTGGAAATACCGAAAATGTTCTTTGAAGATGCTTGAAAATCACTCCCAAGTACTTGGAAACACCGAAGATGCTCGTTGGATGCCTTCAAAAAGACCAAAAAAGCTAGGCGAAGTGCTTAGAGAAATGCCTAGCTCCGTAGCTGAATTCGGACCGAAACAACGAAATTGCTCTTTTTCTGAAAAAACCTCTAACTTTAAACGTGAATAGCTCGAAAACTAGAAGAGCTAGAAGGTCGCCGTAGGTACCAAAAGAAAGGAAATTTAACGGAGTACTCTCGACATGGGGGTCAAATTCAACGTAGGACGAAAGACAAAAAAGTTATAAGCGTTCAAAGACAGGCATTTTTTGACCTCTTTTCATAGTAAAATTGCAGGTTTGAAGTGTTTTCTTCGAAGCGAAGTGCCTAAATTAGCAAGCTGTGTAAATTTTATCATGTCAAACAGAAATAAATATAGCAACAAGCTCCAAAAGCAATCCCAAGTACTTGGAAATACTGAAAATGTACTTTGGAGATGCTTGAATATCACTCCTAAGTACTTGGAAATACCGAAAATGTACTTTGCAGATGCTTGAAAATCGCTCCCAAGTACTTGGAAATACCGAAAATGTACTTTATAGATGCTTGAAAATCACTCCCAAGTACTTGGAAATACCGAAAATGTACTTTTGAGATGCTTGAAAATCACTCCCAAATACTTGGAAATGCCGAAAATGTTCTTTGAAGATGCTTGAAAATCACTCCCAAGTACTTGGAAACACCGAAGATGCTCGTTGGATGCCTTCAAAAAGACCAAAAAAGGTAGGCGAAGTGCTTAGAGAAATGCCTAGCTCCGTAGCTGAATTCGGACCGAAACAACGAAATTGCTCTTTTTCTGAAAAAACCTCTAACTTTAAACGTGAATAGCTCGAAAACTAGAAGAGCTAGAAGGTCGCCGTAGGTACCAAAAGAAAGGAAATTTAACGGAGTACTCTCGACATGCGGGTCAAATTCAACGTAGGACGAAAGACAAAAAAGTTATAAGCGTTCAAAGACAGGCATTTTTTGACCTCTTTTCATAGTTAAATTACAGGTTTGAAGTGTTTTCTTCGAAGCGAAGTGCCTTAATTAGCAAGCTGTCTATATTTAATCATTTAAAACAGAAATATATATAGCAACAAGCTCCAAAAGCACTCCCAAGTACTTGGAAATACCGAAAATGTACCTTATAGATGCTTGAATATCACTCCTAAGTACTTGGAAATACCGAAAATGTACTTTGGAGATGCTTGAATATCGCTCCCAAGTACTTGGAAATACCGAATATGTACTTTGGAGATGCTTGAAAATCACTCCCAAGTACTTGGAAATACCGAAAATGTACTTTTGAGATGCTTGAAAATCGCTCCCAAGTACTTGGAAATACCGAAAATGTACTTTGGAGATGCTTGAATATCACTCCTAAGTACTTGGAAATACCGAAAATGTACTTTATAGATGCTTGAATATCTCTCCTAAGTACTTGGAAATACCGAAAATGTACTTTGGAGATGCTTGAATATCACTCCTAAGTACTTGGAAATACCGAAAATGTACTTTGGAGATGCTTGAAAATCGCTCCCAAGTACTTGGAAATACCGAAAATGTACTTTATAGATGCTTGAAAATCACTCCCAAGTACTTGGAAATACCGAAAATGTTCTTTGAAGATGCTTGAAAATCACTCCCAAGTACTTGGAAACACCGAAGATGCTCGTTGGATGCCTTCAAAAAGACCAAAAAAGCTAGGCGAAGTGCTTAGAGAAATGCCTAGCTCCGTAGCTGAATTCGGACCGAAACAACGAAATTGCTCTTTTTCTGAAAAAACCTCTAACTTTAAACGTGAATAGCTCGAAAACTAGAAGAGCTAGAAGGTAGCCGTAGGTACCAAAAGAAAGGAAATTTAACGGAGTACTCTCGACATGGGGGTCAAATTCAACGTAGGACGAAAGACAAAAAAGTTATAAGCGTTCAAAGACAGGCATTTTTTGACCTCTTTTCATAGTAAAATTGCAGGTTTGAAGTGTTTTCTTCGAAGCGAAGTGCCTAAATTAGCAAGCTGTGTAAATTTTATCATGTCAAACAGAAATAAATATAGCAACAAGCTCCAAAAGCAATCCCAAGTACTTGGAAATACTGAAAATGTACTTTGGAGATGCTTGAATATCACTCCTAAGTACTTGGAAATACCGAAAATGTACTTTGCAGATGCTTGAAAATCGCTCCCAAGTACTTGGAAATACCGAAAATGTACTTTATAGATGCTTGAAAATCACTCCCAAGTACTTGGAAATACCGAAAATGTACTTTTGAGATGCTTGAAAATCACTCCCAAATACTTGGAAATGCCGAAAATGTTCTTTGAAGATGCTTGAAAATCACTCCCAAGTACTTGGAAACACCGAAGATGCTCGTTGGATGCCTTCAAAAAGACCAAAAAAGGTAGGCGAAGTGCTTAGAGAAATGCCTAGCTCCGTAGCTGAATTCGGACCGAAACAACGAAATTGCTCTTTTTCTGAAAAAACCTCTAACTTTAAACGTGAATAGCTCGAAAACTAGAAGAGCTAGAAGGTCGCCGTAGGTACCAAAAGAAAGGAAATTTAACGGAGTACTCTCGACATGCGGGTCAAATTCAACGTAGGACGAAAGACAAAAAAGTTATAAGCGTTCAAAGACAGGCATTTTTTGACCTCTTTTCATAGTAAAATTACAGGTTTGAAGTGTTTTCTTCGAAGCGAAGTGCCTTTATTAGCAAGCTGTCTATATTTAATCATTTAAAACAGAAATATATATAGCAACAAGCTCCAAAAGCACTCCCAAGTACTTGGAAATACCGAAAATGTACTTTATAGATGCTTGAATATCACTCCTAAGTACTTGGAAATACCGAAAATGTACTTTGGAGATGCTTGAAAATCGCTCCCAAGTACTTGGAAATACCGAATATGTACTTTGGAGATGCTTGAAAATCACTCCCAAGTACTTGGATATACCGAAAATGTACTTTTGAGATGCTTGAAAATCGCTCCCAAGTACTTGGAAATACCGAAAATGTACTTTGGAGATGCTTGAATATCACTCCTAAGTACTTGGAAATACCGAAAATGTACTTTATAGATGCTTGAATATCTCTCCTAAGTACTTGGAAATACCGAAAATGTACTTTGGAGATGCTTGAATATCACTCCTAAGTACTTGGAAATACCGAAAATGTACTTTGGAGATGCTTGAAAATCGCTCCCAAGTACTTGGAAATACCGAAAATGTACTTTATAGATGCTTGAAAATCACTCCCAAGTACTTGGAAATACCGAAAATGTTCTTTGAAGATGCTTGAAAATCACTCCCAAGTACTTGGAAACACCGAAGATGCTCGTTGGATGCCTTCAAAAAGACCAAAAAAGCTAGGCGAAGTGCTTAGAGAAATGCCTAGCTCCGTAGCTGAATTCGGACCGAAACAACGAAATTGCTCTTTTTCTGAAAAAACCTCTAACTTTAAACGTGAATAGCTCGAAAACTAGAAGAGCTAGAAGGTAGCCGTAGGTACCAAAAGAAAGGAAATTTAACGGAGTACTCTCGACATGGGGGTCAAATTCAACGTAGGACGAAAGACAAAAAAGTTATAAGCGTTCAAAGACAGGCATTTTTTGACCTCTTTTCATAGTAAAATTGCAGGTTTGAAGTGTTTTCTTCGAAGCGAAGTGCCTAAATTAGCAAGCTGTGTAAATTTTATCATGTCAAACAGAAATAAATATAGCAACAAGCTCCAAAAGCAATCCCAAGTACTTGGAAATACTGAAAATGTACTTTGGAGATGCTTGAATATCACTCCTAAGTACTTGGAAATACCGAAAATGTACTTTATAGATGCTTGAAAATCACTCCCAAGTACTTGGATATACCGAAAATGTACTTTGAAGATGCTTGAAAATTGCTCCCAAGTACTTGGAAATACCGAAAATGTACTTTATAGATGCTTGAAAACCACTCCCAAGTACTTGGAAATACCGAAAATGTTCTTTGAAGATGCTTGAAAATCACTCCCAAGTGTTTGGAAACACCGAAGATGCTCGTTGGATGCCTTCAAAAAGACCAAAAAAGCTAGACGAAGTGCTTAGAGAAATGCCTAGCTCCGTAGCTGAATTCGGACCGAAACAACGGAATTGCTCTTTTTCTGAAAAAACCTCTAACTTTAAACGTGAATAGCTCGAAAACTAGAAGAGCAAGAAGGTCGCCGTAGGTACCAAAAGAAAGGAAATTTAACGGGGTACTCTCGACATCGGGGTCAAATTCAACGTAGGACGAAAGACAAAAAAGTTATAAGCGTTCAAAGACAGGCATTTTTTGACCTCTTTTCATAGTAAAATTACAGGTTTGAAGTGTTTTCTTCGAAGCGAAGTGCCTTAATTAGCAGGCTGTCTATATTTAATCATTTAAAACAGAAATATATATAGCAACAAGCTCCAAAAGCACTCCCAAGTACTTGGAAATACCGAAAATGTACTTTATAGATGCTTGAATATCACTCCTAAGTACTTGGAAATACCAAAAATGTACTTTATAGATGCTTGAAAATCACTCCCAAGTACTTGGATATACCGAAAATGTACTTTGAAGATGCTTGAAAATTGCTCCCAAGTTCTTGGAAATACCGAAAATGTACTTTATAGATGCTTGAAAATCACTCCCAAGTACTTGGAAATACCGAAAATGTTCTTTGAAGATGCTTGAAAATCACTCCCAAGTGTTTGGAAACACCGAAGATGCTCGTTGGATGCCTTCAAAAAGACCAAAAAGCTAGGTGAAGTGCTTAGAGAAATGCCTAGCTCCGTAGCTGAATTCGAACCGAAACAACGAAATTGCTCTTTTTCTGAAAAAACCTCTAACTTTAAACGTGAAAAGCTCGAAAACTAGAAGAGCTAGAAGGTCGCCGTAGGTACCAAAAGAAAGGAAATTTAACGGGGTACTCTCGACATGGGGGTCAAATTCAACGTAGGACGAAAGACAAAAAAGTTATAAGCGTTCAAAGACAGGCATTTTTTTTCCTTTTTTCATAGTAAAATTACAGGTTTGAAGTGTTTTCTTCGAAGCGAAGTGCCTTAATTAGCAAGCTGTCTATATTTAATCATTTAAAACAGAAATATATATAGCAACAAGCTCCAAAAGCACTCCCAAGTACTTGGAAATACCGAAAATGTACTTTATAGATGCTTGAATATCACTCCTAAGTACTTGGAAATACCGAAAATGTACTTTGGAGATGCTTGAAAATCGCTCCCAAGTACTTGGAAATACCGAATATGTACTTTGGAGATGCTTGAAAATCACTCCCAAGTACTTGGAAATACCGAAAATGTACTTTTGAGATGCTTGAAAATCGCTCCCAAGTACTTGGAAATACCGAAAATGTACTTTGGAGATGCTTGAATATCACTCCTAAGTACTTGGAAATACCGAAAATGTACTTTATAGATGCTTGAATATCTCTCCTAAGTACTTGGAAATACCAAAAATGTACTTTGGAGATGCTTGAATATCACTCCTAAGTACTTGGAAATACCGAAAATGTACTTTATAGATGCTTGAAAATCACTCCCAAGTACTTGGAAATACCGAAAATGTACTTTGAAGATGCTTGAATATCACTCCTAAGTACTTGGAAATACCGAAAATGTACTTTGGAGATGCTTGAAAATCGCTCCCAAGTACTTGGAAATACCGAATATGTACTTTGGAGATGCTTGAAAATCACTCCCAAGTACTTGGAAATACCGAAAATGTACTTTTGAGATGCTTGAAAATCGCTCCCAAGTACTTGGAAATACCGAAAATGTACTTTGGAGATGCTTGAATATCACTCCTAAGTACTTGGAAATACCGAAAATGTACTTTATAGATGCTTGAAAATCACTCCCAAGTACTTGGAAATACCGAAAATGTACTTTATAGATGCTTGAATATCACTCCTAAGTACTTGGAAATACCGAAAATGTACTTTGGAGATGCTTGAAAATCGCTCCCAAGTACTTGGAAATACCGAATATGTACTTTGGAGATGCTTGAAAATCACTCCCAAGTACTTGGATATACCGAAAATGTACTTTTGAGATGCTTGAAAATCGCTCCCAAGTACTTGGAAATACCGAAAATGTACTTTGGAGATGCTTGAATAACACTCCTAAGTACTTGGAAATACCGAAAATGTACTTTATAGATGCTTGAATATCTCTCCTTAGTACTTGGAAATACCGAAAATGTACTTTGGAGATGCTTGAATATCACTCCTAAGAACTTGGAAATACCGAAAATGTACTTTATAGATGCTTGAAAATCACTCCCAAGTACTTGGAAATACCGAAAATGTACTTTGAAGATGCTTGAATATCACTCCTAAGTACTTGGAAATACCGAAAATGTACTTTGGAGATGCTTGAAAATCGCTCCCAAGTACTTGGAAATACCGAAAATGTACTTTATAGATGCTTGAAAATCACTCCCAAGTACTTGGAAATACCGAAAATGTTCTTTGAAGATGCTTGAAAATCACTCCCAAGTGATTGGAAACACCGAAGATGCTCGTTGGATGCCTTCAAAAAGACCAAAAAAGCTAGACGAAGTGCTTAGAGAAATGCCTAGCTCCGTAGCTGAATTCGGACCGAAACAACGGAATTGCTCTTTTTCTGAAAAAACCTCTAACTTTAAACGTGAATTGCTCGAAAACTAGAAGAGCAAGAAGGTCGCCGTAGGTACCAAAAGAAAGGAAATTTAACGGGGTACTCTCGACTTCGGGGTCAAATTCAACGTAGGACGAAAGACAAAAAAGTTATAAGCGTTCAAAGACAGGCATTTTTTGACCTCTTTTCATAGTAAAATTACAGGTTTGAAGTGTTTTCTTCGAAGCGAAGTGCCTTAATTAGCAGGCTGTCTATATTTAATCATTTAAAACAGAAATATATATAGCAACAAGCTCCAAAAGCACTCCCAAGTACTTGGAAATACCGAAAATGTACCTTATAGATGCTTGAATATCACTCCTAAGTACTTGGAAATACCGAAAATGTACTTTGGAGATGCTTGAATATCACTCCTAAGTACTTGGAAATACCGAAAATGTACTTTATAGATGCTTGAAAATCACTCCCAAGTACTTGGATATACCGAAAATGTACTTTGAAGATGCTTGAAAATTGCTCCCAAGTACTTGGAAATACCGAAAATGTACTTTATAGATGCTTGAAAATCACTCCCAAGTACTTGGAAATACCGAAAATGTTCTTTGAAGATGCTTGAAAATCACTCCCAAGTGTTTGGAAACACCGAAGATGCTCGTTGGATGCCTTCAAAAAGACCAAAAAGCTAGGTGAAGTGCTTAGAGAAATGCCTAGCTCCGTAGCTGAATTCGGACCGAAACAACGAAATTGCTCTTTTTCTGAAAAAACCTCTAACTTTAAACGTGAATAGCTCGAAAACTAGAAGAGCTAGAAGGTAGCCGTAGGTACCAAAAGAAAGGAAATTTAACGGAGTACTCTCGACATGGGGGTCAAATTCAACGTAGGACGAAAGACAAAAAAGTTATAAGCGTTCAAAGACAGGCATTTTTTTTCCTCTTTTCATAGTAAAATTACAGGTTTGAAGTGTTTTCTTCGAAGCGAAGTGCCTTAATTAGCAAGCTGTCTATATTTAATCATTTAAAACAGAAATATATATAGCAACAAGCTCCAAAAGCACTCCCAAGTACTTGGAAATACCGAAAATGTACTTTATAGATGCTTGAATATCACTCCTAAGTACTTGGAAATACCGAAAATGTACTTTGGAGATGCTTGAAAATCGCTCCCAAGTACTTGGAAATACCGAATATGTACTTTGGAGATGCTTGAAAATCACTCCAAAGTACTTGGAAATACCGAAAATGTACTTTTGAGATGCTTGAAAATCGCTCCCAAGTACTTGGAAATACCGAAAATGTACTTTGGAGATGCTTGAATATCACTCCTAAGTACTTGGAAATACCGAAAATGTACTTTATAGATGCTTGAATATCTCTCCTAAGTACTTGGAAATACCGAAAATGTACTTTGGAGATGCTTGAATATCACTCCTAAGTACTTGGAAATACCGAAAATGTACTTTGGAGATGCTTGAAAATCGCTCCCAAGTACTTGGAAATACCGAAAATGTACTTTATAGATGCTTGACAATCACTCCCAAGTACTTGGAAATACCGAAAATGTTCTTTGAAGATGCTTGAAAATCACTCCCAAGTACTTGGAAACACCGAAGATGCTCGTTGGATGCCTTCAAAAAGACCAAAAAAGCTAGGCGAAGTGCTTAGAGAAATGCCTAGCTCCGTAGCTGAATTCGGACCGAAACAACGAAATTGCTCTTTTTCTGAAAAAACCTCTAACTTTAAACGTGAATAGCTCGAAAACTAGAAGAGCTAGAAGGTAGCCGTATCTACCAAAAGAAAGGAAATTTAACGGAGTACTCTCGTCATGGGGGTCAAATTCAACGTAGGACGAAAGACAAAAAAGTTATAAGCGTTCAAAGACAGGCATTTTTTGACCTCTTTTCATAGTAAAATTGCAGGTTTGAAGTGTTTTCTTCGAAGCGAAGTGCCTAAATTAGCAAGCTGTGTAAATTTTATCATGTCAAACAGAAATAAATATAGCAACAAGCTCCAAAAGCAATCCCAAGTACTTGGAAATACTGAAAATGTACTTTGGAGATGCTTGAATATCACTCCTAAGTACTTGGAAATACCGAAAATGTACTTTGCAGTTGCTTGAAAATCGCTCCCAAGTACTTGGAAATACCGAAAATGTACTTTATAGATGCTTGAAAATCACTCCCAAGTACTTGGAAATACCGAAAATGTACTTTTGAGATGCTTGAAAATCACTCCCAAATACTTGGAAATGCCGAAAATGTTCTTTGAAGATGCTTGAAAATCACTCCCAAGTACTTGGAAACACCGAAGATGCTCGTTGGATGCCTTCAAAAAGACCAAAAAAGGTAGGCGAAGTGCTTAGAGAAATGCCTAGCTCCGTAGCTGAATTCGGACCGAAACAACGAAATTGCTCTTTTTCTGAAAAAACCTCTAACTTTAAACGTGAATAGCTCGAAAACTAGAAGAGCTAGAAGGTCGCCGTAGGTACCAAAAGAAAGGAAATTTAACGGAGTACTCTCGACATGGGGGTCAAATTCAACGTAGGACGAAAGACAAAAAAGTTATAAGCGTTCAAAGACAGGCATTTTTTGACCTCTTTTCATAGTAAAATTACAGGTTTGAAGTGTTTTCTTCGAAGCGAAGTGCCTTAATTAGCAAGCTGTCTATATTTAATCATTTAAAACAGAAATATATATAGAAACAAGCTCCAAAAGCACTCCCAAGTACTTGGAAATACCGAAAATGTACTTTATAGATGCTTGAATATCACTCCTAAGTACTTGGAAATACCGAAAATGTACTTTGGAGATGCTTGAAAATCGCTCCCAAGTACTTGGAAATACCGAATATGTACTTTGGAGATGCTTGAAAATCACTCCCAAGTACTTGGAAATACCGAAAATGTACTTTTGAGATGCTTGAAAATCGCTCCCAAGTACTTGGAAATACCGAAAATGTACTTTGGAGATGCTTGAATATCACTCCTAAGTACTTGGAAATACCGAAAATGTACTTTATAGATGCTTGAAAATCACTCCCAAGTACTTGGATATACCGAAAATGTACTTTGAAGATGCTTGAAAATTGCTCCCAAGTACTTGGAAATACCGAAAATGTACTTTATAGATGCTTGAAAACCACTCCCAAGTACTTGGAAATACCGAAAATGTTCTTTGAAGATGCTTGAAAATCACTCCCAAGTATTTGGAAACACCGAAGATGCTCGTTGGATGCCTTCAAAAAGACCAAAAAAGCTAGACGAAGTGCTTAGAGAAATGCCTAGCTCCGTAGCTGAATTCGGACCGAAACAACGGAATTGCTCTTTTTCTGAAAAAACCTCTAACTTTAAACGTGAATAGCTCGAAAACTAGAAGAGCAAGAAGGTCGCCGTAGGTACCAAAAGAAAGGAAATTTAACGGGGTACTCTCGACATCGGGGTCAAATTCAACGTAGGACGAAAGACAAAAAAGTTATAAGCGTTCAAAGACAGGCATTTTTTGACCTCTTTTCATAGTAAAATTACAGGTTTGAAGTGTTTTCTTCGAAGCGAAGTGCCTTAATTAGCAGGCTGTCTATATTTAATCATTTAAAACAGAAATATATATAGCAACAAGCTCCAAAAGCACTCCCAAGTACTTGGAAATACTGAAAATGTACCTTATAGATGCTTGAATATCACTCCTAAGTACTTGGAAATACCGAAAATGTACTTTGGAGATGCTTGAATATCACTCCTAAGTACTTGGAAATACCGAAAATGTACTTTATAGATGCTTGAAAATCACTCCCAAGTACTTGGATATACCGAAAATGTACTTTGAAGATGCTTGAAAATTGCTCCCAAGTACTTGGAAATACCGAAAATGTACTTTATAGATGCTTGAAAATCACTCCCAAGTACTTGGAAATACCGAAAATGTTCTTTGAAGATGCTTGCAAATCACTCCCAAGTGTTTGGAAACACCGAAGATGCTCGTTGGATGCCTTCAAAAAGACCAAAAAGCTAGGTGAAGTGCTTAGAGAAATGCCTAGCTCCGTAGCTGAATTCGAACCGAAACAACGAAATTGCTCTTTTTCTGAAAAAACCTCTAACTTTAAACGTGAATAGCTCGAAAACTAGAAGAGCTAGAAGGTCGCCGTAGGTACCAAAAGAAAGGAAATTTAACGGAGTACTCTCGACATGGGGGTCAAATTCAACGTAGGACGAAAGACAAAAAAGTTATAAGCGTTCAAAGACAGGCATTTTTTTTCCTCTTTTCATAGTAAAATTACAGGTTTGAAGTGTTTTCTTCGAAGCGAAGTGCCTTAATTAGCAAGCTGTCTATATTTAATCATTTAAAACAGAAATATATATAGCAACAAGCTCCAAAAGCACTCCCAAGTACTTGGAAATACCGAAAATGTACTTTATAGATGCTTGAATATCACTCCTAAGTACTTGGAAATACCGAAAATGTACTTTGGAGATGCTTGAAAATCGCTCCCAAGTACTTGGAAATACCGAATATGTACTTTGGAGATGCTTGAAAATCACTCCCAAGTACTTGGAAATACCGAAAATGTACTTTGGAGATGCTTGAATATCACTCCTAAGTACTTGGAAATACCGAAAATGTACTTTATAGATGCTTGAATATCTCTCCTAAGTACTTGGAAATACCGAAAATGTACTTTGGAGATGCTTGAATATCACTCCTAAGTACTTGGAAATACCGAAAATGTACTTTATAGATGCTTGAAAATCACTCCCAAGTACTTGGAAATACCGAAAATGTTCTTTTGAGATGCTTGAAAAT
>NW_026690044.1:0-196755 GCF_943734765.1 Anopheles ziemanni | reverse complement strand
TCGCGAGAAAATTTTTCGAGGGATACTTAACCGTTGGAGTCGAAAAAAGTAGGCGAAACCAACCTTTTTTCGGAAAAAAATTTTTTGCTTCAATCTTGCCAAAAGCATTTTTCGAGGATACTTAGCCGTTGGAGGCGAAAAAAGTAGGCGAAACCAACTTTTTTCGGAAAAAAATTTTTTGCTTCAATCTTGCCAAAAGCATTTTTTTCGAGGGATACTTAACCGTTGGAGTCGAAAAAAGTAGGCGAAACCAACTTTTTTGGGAAACAATTTTTTTGCTTCAATCTTGCCAAATGCTTTTTTTCGAGGGATACTTAACCGTTGGAGTCGACGAAAGTAGGCGAAACCAACTTTTTTCGGAAAAGGTTTTTTTGCTTCAATCTTGCCAAAAGCATTTTTTTTCGAGGGATACTTAACCGTTGGAGTCGAATAAAGTAGGCGAAACCAACTTTTTTCGGAAAAAATTTTTTTGCTTCAATCTTGCCAAAAGCATTTTTTTCGAGGGAAACTAACCGTTGGAGTCGAAAAAAGTAGGCGAAACCAACTTTTTCGGAAAAATGTTTTTTGCTTCAATCTTGCCAAAAGCATTTTTTCGAGGGATACTTAATCGTTGGAGTCGAAAAAAGTAGGCGAAACCAACTTTTGTCGTAAAAAATTTTTTTGCTTCAATCTTGCCAAAAGCATTTTTTTCGTTAACCGTTGGAGCATTTTTTTCGTTAACCGTTGGAGTCGAAAAAAGTAGGCGAAACCAACTTTTTTCGGAAAAAATTTTTTTGCTTCAATCTTGCCAAAAGCAGTTTTTTCGAGGGATACTTAACCGTTGGAGTCGAAAAAAGTAGGCGAAACCAACTTTTTTGGGAAAAATTTTTTTGCTTCAATCTTGCCAAAAGCATTTTTTTCGAGGGATACTAACCGTTGGAGTCGAAAAAAGTAGGCGAAACCAACTTTTTTCGGAAAAAATTTTTTTGCTTCAATCTTGCCAAAAGCATTTTTTTCGAGGGATACTTAACCGTTGGAGTCGAAAAAAGTAGGCGAAACCAACTTTTTTCGGAAAAAATTTTTTTGCTTCAATCTTGCCAAAAGCATTTTTTTCGAGGGATACTTAACCGTTGGAGTCGAAAAAAGTAGGCGAAACCAACTTTTTTCGGAAAAAATTTTTTTGCTTCAATCTTGCCAAAAGCATTTTTTTCGAGGGATACTTAACCGTTGGAGTCGAAAAAAGTAGGCGAAACCAACTTTTTCGGAAAAAATTTTTTTGCTTCAATCTTGCCAAAAGCATTTTTTTCGAGGGATACTTAACCGTTGGAGTCGAAAAAAGTAGGCGAAACCAACTTTTTTCGGAAAAAAATTTTTTTGCTTCAATCTTGCCAAAAGCATTTTTTTCGAGGGATACTTAACCGTTGGAGTCGAAAAAAGTAGGCGAAACCAACTTTTTTCGGAAAAAATTTTTTTGCTTCAATCTGCCAAAGGCATTTTTTCGAGGGATACGTAACCGTTGGAGTCGAAAAAAGTAGGCGAAACCAACTTTTTTCGGAAAAAATTTTTTGCTTCAATCTTGCCAAAAGCATTTTTTTCGAGGCATACTTAACCGTTGGAGTCGAAAAAAGTAGGCGAAACCAACTTTTTTCGGAAAAAATTTTTTGCTTCAATCTTGCCAAAGGCATTTTTTTCGAGGGATACTTAACCGTTGGAGTCGAAAAAAGTAGGCGAAACCAACTTTTTTCGGAAAAAATTTTTTTGTTTCAATCTTGCCAAAAGCATTTTTTTCGAGGGATACTTAACCGTTGGAGTCGAAAAAAGTAGGCGAAACCAACTTTTTTCGGAAAAAATTTTTTTTGCTTCAATCTTGCCAAAAGAATTTTTTTCGAGGGATACTTAACCGTTGGAGTCGAAAAAAGTAGGCGAAACCAACTTTTTTCGGAAAAAATTTTTTTGCTTCAATCTTGCCAAAGGCATTTTTTTCGAGGGATACTTAACCGTTGGAGTCGAAAAAAGTAGGCGGAAACCAAGTTTTTTGGAAAAATTTTTTTGCTTCAATCTCGCCAAAATCGTTTTTTTCGAGAAAAATTTAGCCCCAGGAGTCGAAAAAAATAGACGAAAACCAAGTTTTTTGGAAAAAATTTTTTTTGCTTCAATCTCGCCAAAATCGTTTTTTTCGAGAAAAATTTAGCCCCAGGAGTCGAAAAAAGTAGGCGAAAACCAAGTTTTTTGGAAAAAATTTTTTTGCTTCAATCTCGCCAAAATCGTTTTTTTCGAGAAAAATTTAGCCCAGGAGTCGAAAAAAGTAGGCGAAAACCAAGTTTTTTGGTTTTTTTTTTTTTTGTTGCTTCAATCTCGCCAAAATCGTTTTTTTCGAGAAAATTTAGCCCCTGGAGTCGAAAAAAGTAGGCGAAAACCAAGTTTTTTGGAAAAAAATTTTTTTGCTTCAATCTCGCCAAAAACCGTTTTTTTCGAGAAAAATTTAGCCCCAGGAGTCGAAAAAAGTAGGCGAAAACCAAGTTTTTTGGAAAAATTTTTTTGCTTCAATCTCGCCAAAATCGTTTTTTTCGAGAAAAATTTAGCCCCAGGAGTCGAAAAAAGTAGGCGAAAACCAAGTTTTTTGGAAAAAATTTTGTTGCTTCAATCTCGACAAAATCGATTTTTTCGAGAAAAATTTAGCCCCAGGAGTCGAAAAAGTAGGCGAAAACAAAGTTTTTTGGAAAAAATTTTTTTTGCTTCAATCTCGCCAAAATCGTTTTTTTCGAGAAAAATTTAGCCCCAGGAGTCGAAAAAAGTAGGCGAAAACCAAGTTTTTTGGAAACAATTTTTTTGCTCCAATCTTGCCAAAATCGTTTTTCGCGAGAAAATTTTTCGAGGGATACTTAACCGTTGGAGTCGAAAAAAGTAGGCGAAACCAACTTTTTTCGGAAAAAATTTTTTTGCTTCAATCTTGCCAAAAGCATTTTTCGAGGATACTTAGCCGTTGGAGGCGAAAAAAGTAGGCGAAACCAACTTTTTTCGGAAAAAAATTTTTTGCTTCAATCTTGCCAAAAGCATTTTTTTCGAGGGATACTTAACCGTTGGAGTCGAAAAAAGTAGGCGAAACCAACTTTTTTGGGAAACAATTTTTTTGCTTCAATCTTGCCAAATGCTTTTTTTTCGAGGGAAACTAACCGTTGGAGTCGAAAAAAGTAGGCGAAACCAACTTTTTTCGGAAAAATGTTTTTTGCTTCAATCTTGCCAAAAGCATTTTTTCGAGGGATACTTAATCGTTGGAGTCGAAAAAAGTAGGCGAAACCAACTTTTGTCGTAAAAAATTTTTTGCTTCAATCTTGCCAAAAGCATTTTTTTCGTTAACCGTTGGAGCATTTTTGTCGTTAACCGTTGGAGTCGAAAAAAGTAGGCGAAACCAACTTTTTTCGGAAAAAATTTTTTTGCTTCAATCTTGCCAAAAGCATTTTTTTCGAGGGATACTTAACCGTTGGAGTCGAAAAAAGTAGGCGAAACCAACTTTTTTGGGAAAAAATTTTTTTGCTTCAATCTTGCCAAAAGCATTTTTTTCGAGGGATACTTAACCGTTGGAGTCGAAAAAAGTAGGCGAAACCAACTTTTTTCGGAAAAAATTTTTTTGCTTCAATCTTGCCAAAAGCATTTTTTTCGAGGGAAACTAACCGTTGGAGTCGAAAAAAGTAGGCGAAACCAACTTTTTTCGGAAAAATGTTTTTTGCTTCAATCTTGCCAAAAGCATTTTTTCGAGGGATACTTAACCGTTGGAGTCGAAAAAAGTAGGCGAAACCAACTTTTGTCGTAAAAAATTTTTTTGCTTCAATCTTGCCAAAAGCATTTTTTTCGTTAACCGTTGGAGCATTTTTTTCGTTAACCGTTGGAGTCGAAAAAAGTAGGCGAAACCAACTTTTTTCGGAAAAAATTTTTTTGCTTCAATCTTGCCAAAAGCAGTTTTTTCGAGGGATACTTAACCGTTGGAGTCGAAAAAAGTAGGCGAAACCAACTTTTTTGGGAAAAAATTTTTTTGCTTCAATCTTGCCAAAAGCATTTTTTTCGAGGGATACTTAACCGTTGGAGTCGAAAAAAGTAGGCGAAACCAACTTTTTTCGGAAAAAAATTTTTTTGCTTCAATCTTGCCAAAAGCATTTTTTTCGAGGGATACTTAACCGTTGGAGTCGAAAAAAGTAGGCGAAACCAACTTTTTTCGGAAAAAATTTTTTTGCTTCAATCTTGCCAAAAGCATTTTTTTCGAGGGATACTTAACCTTTGGAGTCGAAAAAAAGTAGGCGAAACCAACTTTTTTCGGAAAAAATTTTTTTGCTTCAATCTTGCCAAAAGCATTTTTTCGAGGGATTGGAGTCGAAAAAAGTAGGCGAAACCAACTTTTTTCGGAAAAAATTTTTTTGCTTCAATCTTGCCAAAGGCATTTTTTTCGAGGTATACTTAACCGTTGGAGTCGAAAAAAGTAGGCGAAACCAACTTTTTTCGGAAAAAAATTTTTTTGCTTCAATCTTGCCAAAAGCATTTTTTTCGAGGGATACTTAACCGTTGGAGTCGAAAAAAGTAGGCGAAACCAACTTTTTTCGGAAAAAATTTTTTTGCTTCAATCTTGCCAAAAGCATTTTTTTCGAGGGATACTTAACCGTTGGAGTCGAAAAAAGTAGGCGAAACCAACTTTTTTCGGAAAAAATTTTTTTGCTTCAATCTTGCCAAAAGCATTTTTTTCGAGGGATACTTAACCGTTGGAGTCGAAAAAAGTAGGCGAAACCAACTTTTTTCGGAAAAAATTTTTTTGCTTCAATCTTGCCAAAGGCATTTTTTCGAGGGATACTTAACCGTTGGAGTCGAAAAAAGGAGGCGAAACCAACTTTTTTCGGAAAAAATTTTTTTGCTTCAATCTTGCCAAAAGCATTTTTTTCGAGGGATACTTAACCGTTGGAGTCGAAAAAAGTAGGCGAAACCAACTTTTTTCGGAAAAAATTTTTTTTGCTTCAATCTTGCCAAAGGCATTTTTTTCGAGGGATACTTAACCGTTGGGTCGAAAAAAGTAGCGAAACCAACTTTTTTCGGAAAAAATTTTTTGTTTCAATCTTGCCAAAAGCATTTTTTTCGAGGGATACTTAACCGTTGGAGTCGAAAAAAGTAGGCGAAACCAACTTTTTTCGGAAAAAATTTTTTTGCTTCAATCTTGCCAAAAGCATTTTTTTCGAGGGATACTTAACCGTTGGAGTCGAAAAAAGTAGGCGAAACCAACTTTTTTCGGAAAAAAATTTTTTGCTTCAATCTTGCCAAAAGCATTTTTTTCGAGGGATACTTAACCGTTGGAGTCGAAAAAAGTAGGCGAAACCAACTTTTTTCGGAAAAATGTTTTTTGCTTCAATCTTGCCAAAAGCATTTTTTTCGAGGGATACTTAACCGTTGGAGTCGAAAAAAGTAGGCGAAACCAACTTTTTTCGGGAAAAAATTTTTTTGCTTCAATCTTTCCAAAAGCATTTTTTTCGAGGGATACTTAACCGTTGGAGTCGAAAAAAGTAGGCGAAACAACTTTTTTCGGAAAAAATTTTTTTGCTTCAATCTTGCCAAAAGCATTTTTTTCGAGGGATACTTAACCGTTGGAGTCGAAAAAAGTAGGCGAAACCAACTTTTTTCGGAAAAATTTTTTTGCTTCAATCTTGCCAAAAGCATTTTTTTCGAGGGATACTTAACCGTTGGAGTCGAAAAAAGTAGGCGAAACCAACTTTTTTCGGAAAAAATTTTTTTGCTTCAATCTTGCCAAAAGCATTTTTTTCGAGGGATACTTAACCGTTGGAGTCGAAAAAGTAGGCGAAACCAACTTTTTTCGGAAAAAATTTTTTTGCTTCAATCTTGCCAAAAGCATTTTTTTCGAGGGATACTTAACCGTGGAGTCGAAAAAGTAGGCGAAACCAACTTTTTTCGGAAAAAATTTTTTTGCTTCAATCTTTCCAAAAGCATTTTTTTAGAGGGATACTTAACCGTTGGAGTCGAAAAAAGTAGGCGAAACCAACTTTTTTCGGAAAAAATTTTTTTGCTTCAATCTTGCCAAAAGCATTTTTTTCGAGGGATACTTAACCGTTGGAGTCGAAAAAAGTAGGCGAAACCAACTTTTTTCGGAAAAATTTTTTTGCTTCAATCTTGCCAAAAGCATTTTTTTCGAGGGATACTTAACCGTTGGAGTCGAAAAAAGTAGGCGAAACCAACTTTTTTCGGAAAAAATTTTTTTGCTTCAATCTTGCCAAAAGCATTTTTTTTCGAGGGATTCTTAACCGTTGGAGTCGAAAAAAGTAGGCGAAACCAACTTTTTTCGGAAAAAATTTTTTTGCTTCAATCTTGCCAAAGGCATTTTTTTTCGAGGATACTTAACCGTTGGAGTCGAAAAAAGTAGGCGAAACCACTTTTTTCGGAAAAAATTTTTTTGCTTCAATCTTGCCAAAAGCATTTTTTCGAGGATACTTAACCGTTGGAGTCGAAAAAAGTAGGCGAAACCAACTTTTTTCGGAAAAAATTTTTTTGCTTCAATCTTGCCAAAAGCATTTTTTTTCGAGGGATACTTAACCGTTGAGTCGAAAAAAGTAGGCGAAACCAACTTTTTTCGGAAAAAATTTTTTTGCTTCAATCTTGCCAAAAGCATTTTTTTCGAGGGATACTTAACCGTTGGAGTCGAAAAAAGTAGGCGAAACCAACTTTTTTCGGAAAAAATTTTTTTGCTTCAATCTTGCAAAAGCATTTTTTTCGAGGGATACTTACCGTTGGAGTCGAAAAAAGTAGGCGAAACCAACTTTTTCCGGAAAAAATTTTTTTGCTTCAATCTTGCCAAAGACATTTTTTCGAGGGATACTTAACCGTTGGAGTCGAAAAAAGTAGGCGAAACCAACTTTTTTCGGAAAAAATTTTTTGCTTCAATCTTGCCAAAAGCATTTTTTTCGAGGGATACTTAACCGTTGGAGTCGAAAAAAGTAGGCGAAACCAACTTTTTTGGGAAAAAATTTTTTTGCTTCAATCTTGCCAAAGGCATTTTTTTCGAGGGATACTTAACCGTTGGAGTCGAAAAAAGTAGGCGAAACCAACTTTTTTCGGAAAAAATTTTTTGCTTCAATCTTGCCAAAAGCATTTTTTTCGAGGGATACTTAACCGTTGGAGTCGAAAAAAGTAGGCGAAACCAACTTTTTTCGGAAAAAATTTTTTTGCTTCAATCTTGCCAAAAGCATTTTTTCGAGGGATTCTTAACCGTTGGAGTCGAAAAAAGTAGGCGAAACCAACTTTTTTCGGAAAAATTTTTTTGCTTCAATCTTGCCAAAAGCATTTTTTCGAGGGATACTTAACCGTTGGAGTCGAAAAAAGTAGGCGAAACCAACTTTTTTCGGAAAAAATTTTGTTGCTTCAATCTTGCCAAAGGCATTTTTTTCGAGGGATACTTAACCGTTAAAGTCGAAAAAGTAGGCGAAACCAACTTTTTTCGGAAAAAATTTTTTTGCTTCACTCTTGCCAAAGGCATTTTTTTCGAGGGATACTTAACCGTTGGAGTCGAAAAAAGTAGGCGAAACCAACTTTTTTCGGAAAAAAATTTTTTTTGCTTCAATCTTGCCAAAAGCATTTTTTTCGAGGGATACTTAACCGTTGGAGTCGAAAAAAGTAGGCGAAACCAACTTTTTTCGGAAAAAATTTTTTTGCTTCAATCTTGCCAAAAAGCATTTTTTTCGAGGGATACTTAACCGTTGGAGTCGAAAAAAGTAGGCGAAACCAACTTTTTTCGGAAAAAATTTTTTTGCTTCAATCTTGCCAAAAGCATTTTTTTCGAGGGATACTTAACCGTTGGAGTCGAAAAAAGTAGGCGAAACCAACTTTTTTCGGAAAAAAATTTTTTGCTTCAATCTTGCCAAAAGCATTTTTTTCGAGGGATACTTAACCGTTGGAGTCGAAAAAAGTAGGCGAAACCAACTTTTTTCGGAAAAAATTTTTTTGCTTCAATCTTGCCAAAGGCATTTTTTTCGAGGGATACTTAACCGTTGGAGTCGAAAAAGTAGGCGAAACCAACTTTTTTCGGAAAAAATTTTTTGCTTCAATCTTGCCAAAGGCATTTTTTTCGAGGGATACTTAACCGTTGAGTCGAAAAAAGTAGGCGAAACCAACTTTTTTCGGAAAAAAATTTTTTTGCTTCAATCTTGCCAAAAGCATTTTTTTCGAGGGATACTTAACCGTTGGAGTCGAAAAAAGTAGGCGAAACCAACTTTTTTCGGAAAAATTTTTTTGCTTCAATCTTGCCAAAAGCATTTTTTTCGAGGGATACTTAACCGTTGGAGTCGAAAAAAGTAGGCTAAACCAACTTTTTTCGGAAAAAAGTTTTTTTGCTTCATCTTGCCAAAGCATTTTTTTCGAGGGATACTTAACCGTTGGAGTCGAAAAAAGTAGGCGAAACCAACTTTTTTCGGAAAAAATTTTTTTGCTTCAATCTTGCCAAAGGCATTTTTTTCGAGGGATACTTAACCGTTGGAGTCGAAAAAAGTAGGCGAAACCAACTTTTTTCGGAAAAAAATTTTTTTGCTTCAATCTTGCCAAAGCATTTTTTTCGAGGGATACTTAACCGTTGGAGTCGAAAAAAGTAGGCGAAACCAACTTTTTCGGAAAAAATTTTTTGCTTCAATCTTGCCAAAGGCATTTTTTTCGAGGGATACTAAACCGTTGGAGTCGAAAAAAGTAGGCGAAACCAACTTTTTTCGGAAAAAATTTTTTTGCTTCAATCTTGCCAAAAGCATTTTTTCGCGGGATAATAACCGTTGGAGTCGAAAAAAGTAGGCGAAACCAACTTTTTTCGGAAAAAATTTTTTTGCTTCAATCTTGCCAAAAGCATTTTTTTCGAGGGATAATTAACCGTTGGAGTCGAAAAAAGTAGGCGAAACCAACTTTTTTCGGAAAAAATTTTTTTGCTTCAATCTTGCCAAAAGCATTTTTTTCGAGGGATACTTAACCGTTGGAGTCGAAAAAAGTAGGCGAAACCAACTTTTTTCGGAAAAAATTTTTTTGCTTCAATCTTGCCAAAGGCATTTTTTTCGAGGGATACTTAACCGTTGGAGTCGAAAAAAGTAGGCGAAACCAACTTTTTTCGGAAAAAATTTTTTTGCTTCAATCTTGCCAAAAGCATTTTTTTCGAGGGATACTTAACCGTTGGAGTCGAAAAAAGTAGGCGAAACCAACTTTTTTCGGAAAAAATTTTTTTGCTTCAATCTTGCCAAAAGCATTTTTTTCGAGGGATACTTAACCGTTAAAGTCGAAAAAAGTAGGCGAAACCAACTTTTTTCGGAAAAAATTTTTTTGCTTCAATCTTGCCAAAGGCATTTTTTTCGAGGGATACTTAACCGTTGGAGTCGAAAAAAGTAGGCGAAACCAACTTTTTTCGGAAAAAATTTTTTTGCTTCAATCTTGCCAAAAGCATTATTTTCGAGGGATACTTAACCGTTGGAATCGAAAAAAGTAGGCGAAACCAACTTTTTTCGGAAAAAATTTTTTTGCTTCAATCTTGCCAAAAGCATTTTTTTCGAGGGATACTTAACCGTTGGAGTAGGCGAAACCAACTTTTTTCGGAAAAAATTTTTTTGCTTCAATCTTGCCAAAGGCATTTTTTTCGAGGGATACTTAACCGTTGGAGTCGAAAAAAGTAGGCGAAACCAACTTTTTTCGGAAAAAATTTTTTTGCTTCAATCTTGCCAAAAGCATTTTTTTCGAGGGATACTTAACCGTTGGAGTCGAAAAAAGTAGGCGAAACCAACTTTTTTCGTAAAAAATTTTTTTGCTTCAATCTTTAAAAAAGCATTTTTTTCGAGGGATACTTAACCGTTGGAGTCGAAAAAAGTAGGCGAAACCAACTTTTTTCGGAAAAAATTTTTTTGCTTCAATCTTGCCAAAGGCATTTTTTTCGAGGGATACTTAACCGTTGGAGTCGAAAAAAGTAGGCGAAACCAACTTTTTTCGGAAAAAATTTTTTTGCTTCAATCTTGCCAAAGGCATTTTTTTCGAGGGATACTTAACCGTTGGAGTCGAAAAAAGTAGGCGAAACCAACTTTTTTCGGAAAAAATTTTTTTGCTTCAATCTTGCCAAAAGCATTTTTTACGAGGGATACTTAACCGTTGGAGTCGAAAAAAGTAGGCGAAACCAACTTTTTTCGGAAAAAATTTTTTTGCTTCAATCTTGCCAAAAGCATTTTTTTCGAGGGATACTTAACCGTTGGAGTCGAAAAAAGTAGGCGAAACCAACTTTTTTCGGAAAAAAGTTTTTTGCTTCAATCTTGCCAAAAGCATTTTTTTCGAGGGATACTTAACCGTTGGAGTCGAAAAAAGTAGGCGAAACCAACTTTTTTCGGAAAAAATTTTTTTGCTTCAATCTTGCCAAAGGCATTTTTTTCGAGGGATACTTAACCGTTGGAGTCGAAAAAAGTAGGCGAAACCAACTTTTTTCGGAAAAAATTTTTTTGCTTCAATCTTGCCAAAAGCATTTTTTTCGAGGGATACTTAACCGTTGGAGTCGAAAAAAGTAGGCGAAACCAACTTTTTTCGGAAAAAATTTTTTTGCTTCAATCTTGCCAAAGGCATTTTTTTCGAGCGATACTAAACCGTTGGAGTCGAAAAAAGTAGGCGAAACCAACTTTTTTCGGAAAAAATTTTTTTGCTTCAATCTTGCCAAAAGCATTTTTTTCGAGGGATAATTAACCGTTGGAGTCGAAAAAAGTAGGCGAAACCAACTTTTTTCGGAAAAAATTTTTTTGCTTCAATCTTGCCAAAAGCATTTTTTTCGAGGGATAATTAACCGTTGGAGTCGAAAATAGTAGGCGAAACCAACTTTTTTCGGAAAAAATTTTTTTGCTTCAATCTTGCCAAAAGCATTTTTTTCGAGGGATACTTAACCGTTGGAGTCGAAAAAAGTAGGCGAAACCAACTTTTTTCGGAAAAAATTTTTTTGCTTCAATCTTGCCAAAGGCATTTTTTTCGAGGGATACTTAACCGTTGGAGTCGAAAAAAGTAGGCGAAACCAACTTTTTTCGGAAAAAATTTTTTTGCTTCAATCTTGCCAAAAGCATTTTTTTCGAGGGATACTTAACCGTTGGAGTCGAAAAAAGTAGGCGAAACCAACTTTTTTCGGAAAAAATTTTTTTGCTTCAATCTTGCCAAAAGCATTTTTTTCGAGGGATACTTAACCGTTGGAGTCGAAAAAAGTAGGCGAAACCAACTTTTTTCGGAAAAAATTTTTTTGCTTCAATCTTGCCAAAGGCATTTTTTTCGAGGGATACTTAACCGTTGGAGTCGAAAAAAGTAGGCGAAACCAACTTTTTTCGGAAAAAATTTTTTTGCTTCAATCTTGCCAAAAGCATTATTTTCGAGGGATACTTAACCGTTGGAGTCGAAAAAAGTAGGCGAAACCAACTTTTTTCGGAAAAAATTTTTTTGCTTCAATCTTGCCAAAAGCATTTTTTTCGAGGGATACTTAACCGTTGGAGTAGGCGAAACCAACTTTTTTCGGAAAAAATTTTTTTGCTTCAATCTTGCCAAAGGCATTTTTTTCGAGGGATACTTAACCGTTGGAGTCGAAAAAAGTAGGCGAAACCAACTTTTTTCGGAAAAAATTTTTTTGCTTCAATCTTGCCAAAAGCATTTTTTTCGAGGGATACTTAACCGTTGGAGTCGAAAAAAGTAGGCGAAACCAACTTTTTTCGGAAAAAATTTTTTTGCTTCAATCTTTAAAAAAGCATTTTTTTCGAGGGATACTTAACCGTTGGAGTCGAAAAAAGTAGGCGAAACCAACTTTTTTCGGAAAAAATTTTTTTGCTTCAATCTTGCCAAAAGCATTTTTTTCGAGGGATACTTAACCGTTGGAGTCGAAAAAAGTAGGCGAAACCAATTTTTTTCGGAAAAAATTTTTTTGCTTCAATCTTGCCAAAAGCATTTTTTTCGAGAGATACTTAACCGTTGGAGTCGAAAAAAGTAGGCGAAACCAACTTTTTTCGGAAAAAATTTTTTTGCTTCAATCTTGCCAAAAGCATTTTTTTCGAGGGATACTTAACCGTTGGAGTCGAAAAAAGTAGGCGAAACCAACTTTTTTCGGAATAAATTTTTTTGCTTCAATCTTGCCAAAAGCATTTTTTTCGAGGGATACTTAACCGTTGGAGTCGAAAAAAGTAGGCGAAACCAACTTTTTTCGGAAAAAATTTGTGTGCTTCAATCTTGCCAAAGGCATTTTTTTCGAGGGATACTTAACCGTTGGAGTCGAAAAAAGTAGGCGAAACCAACTTTTTTCGGAAAAAATTTTTTTGCTTCAATCTTGCCAAAAGCATTTTTTTCGAGGGATACTTAACCGTTGGAGTCGAAAAAAGTAGGCGAAACCAACTTTTTTCGGAAAAAATTTTTTTGCTTCAATCTTGCCAAAAGCATTTTTTTCGAGGGATACTTAACCGTTGGAGTCGAAAAAAGTAGGCGAAACCAACTTTTTTCGGAAAAAATTTTTTTGCTTCAATCTTGCCAAAGGCATTTTTTTCGAGGGATACTTAACCGTTGGAGTCGAAAAAAGTAGGCGAAACCAACTTTTTTCGGAAAAAATTTTTTTGCTTCAATCTTGCCAAAAGCATGTTTTTCGAGGGATACTTAACCGTTGGAGTCGAAAAAAGTAGGCGAAACCAACTTTTTTCGGAAAAAATTTTTTTGCTTCAATCTTGCCAAAAGCATTTTTTTCGAGGGATACTTAACCGTTGGAGTCGAAAAAAGTAGGCGAAACCAACTTTTTTCGGAAAAAATTTTTTTGCTTCAATCTTGCCAAAAGCATTTTTTTCGAGGGATACTTAACCGTTGGAGTCGAAAAAAGTAGGCGAAACCAACTTTTTTCGGAAAAAATTTTTTTGCTTCAATCTTGCCAAAGGCATTTTTTCGAGGGATACTTAACCGTTGGAGTCGAAAAAAGTAGGCGAAACCAACTTTTTTCGGAAAAATTTTTTTTGCTTCAATCTTGCCAAAAGCATTTTTTTCGAGGGATACTTAACCGTTGGAGTCGAAAAAAGTAGGCGAAACCAACTTTTTTCGGAAAAAATTTTTTTGCTTCAATCTTGCCAAAAGCATTTTCTTCGAGGGATACTTAACCGTTGGAGTCGAAAAAAGTAGGCGAAACCAACTTTTTTCGGAAAAAATTTTTTTGCTTCAATCTTGCCAAAAGCATTTTTTTCGAGGGATACTTAACCGTTGGAGTCGAAAAAAGTAGGCGAAACCAACTTTTTTCGGAAAAAATTTTTTTGCTTCAATCTTGCCAAAAGCATTTTCTTCGAGGGATACTTAACCGTTGGAGT
The DNA here is from genome assembly GCF_943734765.1 of Anopheles ziemanni. Lineage (NCBI taxonomy): Eukaryota > Metazoa > Arthropoda > Insecta > Diptera > Culicidae > Anopheles > Anopheles ziemanni. The sequence goes on along the minus strand of NW_026690044.1, from coordinate 183,433 downwards.
CGAAAAAAGTAGGCGAAACCAACTTTTTTCGGAAAAAATTTTTTTGCTTCAATCTTGCCAAAAGCATTTTTTTCGAGGGATACTTAACCGTTGGAGTCGAAAAAAGTAGGCGAAACCAACTTTTTTCGGAAAAATTTTTTTGCTTCAATCTTGCCAAAAGCATTTTCTTCGAGGGATACTTAACCGTTGGAGTCGAAAAAAGTAGGCGAAACCAACTTTTTTCGGAAAAAATTTTTTTGCTTCAATCTTGCCAAAAGCATTTTTTTCGAGGGATACTTAACCGTTGGAGTCGAAAAAAGTAGGCAAAACCAACTTTTTTCGAAAAAAATTTTTTTGCTTCAATCTTGCCAAAAGCATTTTTTTCGAGGGATACTTAACCGTTGGAGTCGAAAAAAGTAGGCGAAACCAACTTTTTTCGGAAAAAATTTTTTGCTTCAATCTTGCCAAAAGCATTTTTTTCGAGGGATACTTAACCGTTGGAGTCGAAAAAAGTAGGCGAAACCAACTTTTTTCGGAAAAAATTTTTTTGCTTCAATCTTGCCAAAAGCATTTTTTTCGAGGGATTCTTAACCGTTGGAGTCGAAAAAAGTAGGCGAAACCAACTTTTTTCGGAAAAAATTTTTTTGCTTCAATCTTGCCAAAGGCATTTTTTTCGAGGGATACTTAACCGTTGGAGTCGAAAAAAGTAGGCGAAACCAACTTTTTTCGGAAAAAATTTTTTTGCTTCAATCTTGCCAAAAGCATTTTTTCGAGGGATACTTAACCGTTGGAGTAGGCAAAACCAACTTTTTTCGGAAAAAATTTTTTTGCTTCAATCTTGCCAAAGGCATTTTTTTCGAGGGATACTTAACCGTTGGAGTCGAAAAAAGTAGGCGAAACCAACTTTTTTCGGAAAAAATTTTTTTGCTTCAATCTTGCCAAAAGCATTTTTTTCGAGGGATACTTAACCGTTGGAGTCGAAAAAAGTAGGCGAAACCAACTTTTTTCGGAAAAAATTTTTTTGCTTCAATCTTTAAAAAAGCATTTTTTTCGAGGGATACTTAACCGTTGGAGTCGAAAAAAGTAGGCGAAACCAACTTTTTTCGGAAAAAATTTTTTTGCTTCAATCTTGCCAAAAGCATTTTTTTCGAGGGATACTTAACCGTTGGAGTCGAAAAAAGTAGGCGAAACCAATTTTTTTCGGAAAAAATTTTTTTGCTTCAATCTTGCCAAAAGCATTTTTTTCGAGAGATACTTAACCGTTGGAGTCGAAAAAAGTAGGCGAAACCAAAATTTTTTTGCTTCAATCTTGCCAAAAGCATTTTTTTCGAGGGATACTTAACCGTTGGAGTCGAAAAAAGTAGGCGAAACCAACTTTTTTCGGAATAAATTTTTTTGCTTCAATCTTGCCAAAAGCATTTTTTTCGAGGGATACTTAACCGTTGGAGTCGAAAAAAGTAGGCGAAACCAACTTCTTTTTTCGGAAAAAATTTGTGTGCTTCAATCTTGCCAAAGGCATTTTTTTCGAGGGATACTTAACCGTTGGAGTCGAAAAAAGTAGGCGAAACCAACTTTTTTCGGAAAAAATTTTTTTGCTTCAATCTTGCCAAAGGCATTTTTTTCGAGGGATACTTAACCGTTGGAGTCGAAAAAAGTAGGCGAAACCAACTTTTTTCGGAAAAAATTTTTTTGCTTCAATCTTGCCAAAAGCATTTTTTTCGAGGGATACTTAACCGTTGGAGTCGAAAAAAGTAGGCGAAACCAACTTTTTTCGGAAAAAATTTTTTTGCTTCAATCTTGCCAAAGGCATTTTTTTCGAGGGATACTTAACCGTTGAAGTCGAAAAAAGTAGGCGAAACCAACTTTTTTCGGAAAAAATTTTTTTGCTTCAATCTTGCCAAAAGCATTTTTTCGAGGGATACTTAACCGTTGGAGTCGAAAAAAGTAGGCGAAACCAACTTTTTTCGGAAAAAATTTTTTTGCTTCAATCTTGCCAAAAGCATTTTTTTCGAGGGATACTTAACCGTTGGAGTCGAAAAAAGTAGGCGAAACCAACTTTTTTCGGAAAAATTTTTTTTGCTTCAATCTTGCCAAAGGCATTTTTTTCGAGGGATACTTAACCGTTGGAGTCGAAAAAAGTAGGCGAAACCAACTTTTTTCGGAAAAAATTTTTTTGCTTCAATCTTGCCAAAAGCATTTTTTTCGAGGGATACTTAACCGTTGGAGTCGAAAAAAGTAGGCGAAACCAACTTTTTTCGGAAAAAATTTTTTTGCTTCAATCTTGCCAAAAGCATTTTTTTCGAGGGATACTTAACCGTTGGAGTCGAAAAAAGTAGGCGAAACCAACTTTTTTCGGAAAAAATTTTTTTGCTTCAATCTTGCCAAAGGCATTTTTTTCGAGGGATACTTAACCGTTGGAGTCGAAAAAAGTAGGCGAAACCAACTTTTTTCGGAAAAAATTTTTTTGCTTCAATCTTGCCAAAAGCATGTTTTTCGAGGGATACTTAACCGTTGGAGTCGAAAAAAGTAGGCGAAACCAACTTTTTTCGGAAAAAATTTTTTTGCTTCAATCTTGCCAAAAGCATTTTTTTCGAGGGATACTTAACCGTTGGAGTCGAAAAAAGTAGGCGAAACCAACTTTTTTCGGAAAAAATTTTTTTGCTTCAATCTTGCCAAAAGCATTTTTTTCGAGGGATACTTAACCGTTGGAGTCGAAAAAAGTAGGCGAAACCAACTTTTTTCGGAAAAAATTTTTTTGCTTCAATCTTGCCAAAGGCATTTTTTCGAGGGATACTTAACCGTTGGAGTCGAAAAAAGTAGGCGAAACCAACTTTTTTCGGAAAAATTTTTTTTGCTTCAATCTTGCCAAAGGCATTTTTTTCGAGGGATACTTAACCGTTGGAGTCGAAAAAAGTAGGCGAAACCAACTTTTTTGGGAAAAAATTTTTTTGCTTCAATCTTGCCAAAAGCATTTTTTTCGAGGGATACTTAACCGTTGGAGTCGAAAAAAGTAGGCGAAACCAACTTTTTTCGGAAAAAATTTTTTTGCTTCAATCTTGCCAAAAGCATTTTCTTCGAGGGATACTTAACCGTTGGAGTCGAAAAAAGTAGGCGAAACCAACTTTTTTCGGAAAAAATTTTTTTGCTTCAATCTTGCCAAAAGCATTTTTTTCGAGGGATACTTAACCGTTGGAGTCGAAAAAAGTAGGCAAAACCAACTTTTTTCGAAAAAAATTTTTTTGCTTCAATCTTGCCAAAAGCATTTTTTTCGAGGGATACTTAACCGTTGGAGTCGAAAAAAGTAGGCGAAACCAACTTTTTTCGGAAAAAATTTTTTTGCTTCAATCTTGCCAAAAGCATTTTTTTCGAGGGATACTTAACCGTTGGAGTCGAAAAAAGTAGGCGAAACCAACTTTTTTCGGAAAAAATTTTTTTGCTTCAATCTTGCCAAAAGCATTTTTTTCGAGGGATACTTAACCGTTGGAGTCGAAAAAAGTAGGCGAAACCAACTTTTTTCGGAAAAAATTTTTTTGCTTCAATCTTGCCAAAAGCATTTTTTTCGAGGGATTCTTAACCGTTGGAGTCGAAAAAAGTAGGCGAAACCAACTTTTTTCGGAAAAAATTTTTTTGCTTCAATCTTGCCAAAGGCATTTTTTTCGAGGGATACTTAACCGTTGGAGTCGAAAAAAGTAGGCGAAACCAACTTTTTTCGGAAAAAATTTTTTTGCTTCAATCTTGCCAAAAGCATTTTTTCGAGGGATACTTAACCGTTGGAGTCGAAAAAAGTAGGCGAAACCAACTTTTTTCGGAAAAATTTTTTTTGCTTCAATCTTGCCAAAAGCATTTTTTTCGAGGGATACTTAACCGTTGGAGTCGAAAAAAGTAGGCGAAACCAACTTTTTTGGGAAAAAATTTTTTTGCTTCAATCTTGCCAAAGGCATTTTTTTCGAGGGATACTTAACCGTTGGAGTCGAAAAAAGTAGGCGAAACCAACTTTTTTCGGAAAAAATTTTTTTGCTTCAATCTTGCCAAAAGCATTTTCTTCGAGGGATACTTAACCGTTGGAGTCGAAAAAAGTAGGCGAAACCAACTTTTTTCGGAAAAAATTTTTTTGCTTCAATCTTGCCAAAAGCATTTTTTTCGAGGGATACTTAACCGTTGGAGTCGAAAAAAGTAGGCAAAACCAACTTTTTTCGAAAAAAATTTTTTTGCTTCAATCTTGCCAAAAGCATTTTTTTCGAGGGATACTTAACCGTTGGAGTCGAAAAAAGTAGGCGAAACCAACTTTTTTCGGAAAAAATTTTTTTGCTTCAATCTTGCCAAAAGCATTTTTTTCGAGGGATACTTAACCGTTGGAGTCGAAAAAAGTAGGCGAAACCAACTTTTTTCGGAAAAAATTTTTTTGCTTCAATCTTGCCAAAAGCATTTTTTTCGAGGGATACTTAACCGTTGGAGTCGAAAAAAGTAGGCGAAACCAACTTTTTTCGGAAAAAATTTTTTTGCTTCAATCTTGCCAAAAGCATTTTTTTCGAGGGATACTTAACCGTTGGAGTCGAAAAAAGTAGGCGAAACCAACTTTTTTCGGAAAAAATTTTTTTGCTTCAATCTTGCCAAAAGCATTTTTTTCGAGGGATACTTAACCGTTGGAGTCGAAAAAAGTAGGCGAAACCAACTTTTTTCGGAAAAAATTTTTTTGCTTCAATCTTGCCAAAAGCATTTTTTTCGAGGGATTCTTAACCGTTGGAGTCGAAAAAAGTAGGCGAAACCAACTTTTTTCGGAAAAAATTTTTTTGCTTCAATCTTGCCAAAGGCATTTTTTTCGAGGGATACTTAACCGTTGGAGTCGAAAAAAGTAGGCGAAACCAACTTTTTTCGGAAAAAATTTTTTTGCTTCAATCTTGCCTAAAGCATTTTTTTCGAGGGATACTTAACCGTTGGAGTCGAAAAAAGTAGGCGAAACCAACTTTTTTCGGAAAAATTTTTTTTGCTTCAATCTTGCCTAAAGCATTTTTTTCGAGGGATACTTAACCGTTGGAGTCGAAAAAAGAAGGCGAAACCAACTTTTTTCGGAAAAAATTTTTTTGCTTCAATTTTGCCAAAAGCATTTTTTTCGAGGGATACTTAACCGTTGGAGTCGAAAAAAGTAGGCGAAACCAACTTTTTTCGGAAAAAATTTTTTTGCTTCAATTTTGCCAAAAGCATTTTTTTCGAGGGATACTTAACCGTTGGAGTCGAAAAAAGTAGGCGAAACCAACTTTTTTCGGAAAAAATTTTTTTGCTTCAATCTTGCCAAAAGCATTTTTTTCGAGGGATACTTAACCGTTGAAGTCGAAAAAAGTAGGCGAAACCAACTTTTTTCGGAAAAAATTTTTTTGCTTCAATCTTGCCAAAAGCATTTTTTTCGAGGGATACTTAACCGTTGGAGTCGAAAAAAGTAGGCGAAACCAACTTTTTTCGGAAAAGTTTTTTTGCTTCAATCTTGCCAAAAGCATTTTTTTCGAGGGATACTTAACCGTTGGAGTCGAAAAAAGTAGGCGAAACCAACTTTTTTCGGAAAAAATTTTTTTGCTTCAATCTTGCCAAAAGCATTTTTTTCGAGGGATACTTAACCGTTAAAGTCGAAAAAAGTAGGCGAAACCAACTTTTTTCGGAAAAAATTTTTTTGCTTCAATCTTGCCAAAAGCATTTTTTTCGAGGGATACTTAACCGTTGGAGTTGAAAAAAGTAGGCGAAACCAACTTTTTTCGGAAAAAATTTTTTTGCTTCAATCTTGCCAAAAGCATTTTTTTCGAGGGATACTTAACCGTTGGAGTCGAAAAAAGTAGGCGAAACCAACTTTTTTCGGAAAAAATTTTTTTGCTTCAATCTTGCCAAAAGCATTTTTTTCGAGGGATACTTAACCGTTGAAGTCGAAAAAAGTAGGCGAAACCAACTTTTTTCGGAAAAAATTTTTTTGCTTCAATCTTGCCAAAAGCATTTTTTTCGAGGGATACTTAACCGTTGGAGTCGAAAAAAGTAGGCGAAACCAACTTTTTTCGGAAAAATTTTTTTGCTTCAATCTTGCCAAAAGCATTTTTTTCGAGGGATACTTAACCGTTGGAGTCGAAAAAAGTAGGCGAAACCAACTTTTTTCGGAAAAAATTTTTTTGCTTCAATCTTGCCAAAAGCATTTTTTTCGAGGGATACTTAACCGTTGGAGTCGAAAAAAGTAGGCGAAACCAACTTTTTTCGGAAAAAATTTTTTTGCTTCAATCTTGCCAAAAGCATTTTTTTCGAGGGATACTTAACCGTTGGAGTCGAAAAAAGTAGGCGAAACCAACTTTTTTCGGAAAAAATTTTTTTGCTTCAATCTTGCCAAAGGCATTTTTTTCGAGGGATACTTAACCGTTGGAGTCGAAAAAAGTAGGCGAAACCAACTTTTTTCGGAAAAAATTTTTTTGCTTCAATCTTGCCAAAAGCATTTTTTTCGAGGGATACTTAACCGTTGGAGTCGAAAAAAGTAGGCGAAACCAACTTTTTTCGGAAAAAATTTTTTTGCTTCAATCTTGCCAAAAGCATTTTTTTCGAGGGATACTTAACCGTTGGAGTCGAAAAAAGTAGGCGAAACCAACTTTTTTCGGAAAAATTTTTTTGCTTCAATCTTGCCAAAAGCATTTTTTTTCGAGGGATACTTAACCGTTGGAGTCGAAAAAAGTAGGCGAAACCAACTTTTTTCGGAAAAAAATTTTTTGCTTCAATCTTGCCAAAAGCATTTTTTTCGAGGGATACTTAACCGTTGGAGTCGAAAAAAGTAGGCGAAACCAACTTTTTTCGGAAAAAATTTTTTTGCTTCAATCTTGCCAAAGGCATTTTTTTCGAGGGATACTTAACCGTTGGAGTCGAAAAAAGTAGGCGAAACCAACTTTTTTCGGAAAAAATTTTTTTGCTTCAATCTTGCCAAAAGCATTTTTTTCGAGGGATACTTAACCGTTGGAGTCGAAAAAAGTAGGCGAAACCAACTTTTTTCGGAAAAAATTTTTTTGCTTCAATCTTGCCAAAAGCATTTTTTTCGAGGGATACTTAACCGTTGGAGTCGAAAAAAGTAGGCGAAACCAACTTTTTTCGGAAAAAATTTTTTTGCTTCAATCTTGCCAAAGGCATTTTTTTCGAGGGATACTTAACCGTTGGAGTCGAAAAAAGTAGGCGAAACCAACTTTTTTCGGAAAAAATTGTTTTGCTTCAATCTTGCCAAAGGCATTTTTTTCGAGGGATACTTAACCGTTGGAGTCGAAAAAAGTAGGCGAAACCAACTTTTTTCGGAAAAAATTTTTTTGCTTCAATCTTGCCAAAAGCATTTTTTTCGAGGGATACTTAACCGTTGGAGTCGAAAAAAGTAGGCGAAACCAACTTTTTTCGGAAAATTTTTTTTGCTTCAATCTTGCCAAAAGCATTTTTTTCGAGGGATACTTAACCGTTGGAGTCGAAAAAAGTAGGCGAAACCAACTTTTTTCGGAAAAAAATTTTTTGCTTCAATCTTGCCAAAAGCATTTTTTTCGAGGGATACTTAACCGTTGGAGTCGAAAAAAGTAGGCGAAACCTACTTTTTTCGGAAAAAATTTTTTTGCTTCAATCTTGCCAAAAGCATTTTTTTCGAGGGATACTTAACCGTTGGAGTCGAAAAAAGTAGGCGAAACCAACTTTTTTCGGAAAAAATTTTTTTGCTTCAATCTTGCCAAAAGCATTTTTTTCGAGGGATACTTAACCGTTGGAGTCGAAAAAAGTAGGCGAAACCAACTTTTTTCGGAAAAAATTTTTTTGCTTCAATCTTGCCAAAGGCATTTTTTTCGAGGGATACTTAACCGTTGGAGTCGAAAAAAGTAGGCGAAACCAACTTTTTTCGGAAAAAAATTTTTTGCTTCAATCTTGCCAAAAGCATTTTTTTCGAGGGATACTTAACCGTTGGAGTCGAAAAAAGTAGGCGAAACCAACTTTTTTCGGAAAAAATTTTTTTGCTTCAATCTTGCCAAAAGCATTTTTTTCGAGGGATACTTAACCGTTGGAGTCGAAAAAAGTAGGCGAAACCAACTTTTTTCGGAAAAAATTTTTTTGCTTCAATCTTGCCAAAAGCATTTTTTTCGAGGGATACTTAACCGTTGGAGTCGAAAAAAGTAGGCGAAACCAACTTTTTTCGGAAAAAATTTTTTTGCTTCAATCTTGCCAAAGGCATTTTTTTCGAGGGATACTTAACCGTTAAAGTCGAAAAAAGTAGGCGAAACCAACTTTTTTCGGAAAAAATTTTTTTGCTTCAATCTTGCCAAAAGCATTTTTTTCGAGGGATTCTTAACCGTTGGAGTCGAAAAAAGTAGGCGAAACCAACTTTTTTCGGAAAAAATTTTTTTGCTTCAATCTTGCCAAAGGCATTTTTTTCGAGGGATACTTAACCGTTAAAGTCGAAAAAAGTAGGCGAAACCAACTTTTTTCGGAAAAAAATTTTTTGCTTCAATCTTGCCAAAAGCATTTTTTTCGAGGGATACGAAATTTTTTTGCTTCAATCTTGCCAAAAGCATTTTTTTCGAGGGATACTTAACCGTTGGAGTCGAAAAAAGTAGGCGAAACCAACTTTTTTCGGAAAAAATTTTTTTGCTTCAATCTTGCCAAAAGCATTTTTTTCGTGGGATACTTAACCGTTGGAGTCGAAAAAAGTAGGCGAAACCAACTTTTTTCGGAAAAAATTTTTTTGCTTCAATCTTGCCAAAAGCATTTTTTTCGAGGGATACTTAACCGTTGGAGTCGAAAAAGGTAGGCGAAACCAACTTTTTTCGGAAAAAATTTTTTTGCTTCAATCTTGCCAAAGGCATTTTTTTCGAGGGATACTTAACCGTTGGAGTCGAAAAAAGTAGGCAAAACCAACTTTTTTCGGAAAAATTTTTTTGCTTCAATCTTGCCAAAAGCATTTTTTTCGAGGGATACTTAACCGTTGGAGTCGAAAAAAGTAGGCGAAACCAACTTTTTTCGGAAAAAATTTTTTTGCTTCAATCTTGCCAAAAGCATTTTTTTCGAGGGATACTTAACCGTTGGAGTCGAAAAAAGTAGGCGAAACCAACTTTTTTCGGAAAAAATTTTTTTGCTTCAATCTTGCCAAAGGCATTTTTTTCGAGGGATACTTAACCGTTGGAGTCGAAAAAAGTAGGCGAAACCAACTTTTTTCGGAAAAAATTTTTTTGCTTCAATCTTGCCAAAGGCATTTTTTTCGAGGGATACTTAACCGTTGGAGTCGAAAAAAGTAGGCGAAACCAACTTTTTTCGGAAAAAATTGTTTTGCTTCAATCTTGCCAAAGGCATTTTTTTCGAGGGATACTTAACCGTTGGAGTCGAAAAAAGTAGGCGAAACCAACTTTTTTCGGAAAAATTTTTTTTGCTTCAATCTTGCCAAAAGCATTTTTTTCGAGGGATACTTAACCGTTGGAGTCGAAAAAAGTAGGCGAAACCAACTTTTTTCGGAAAATTTTTTTTGCTTCAATCTTGCCAAAAGCATTTTTTTCGAGGGATACTTAACCGTTGGAGTCGAAAAAAGTAGGCGAAACCAACTTTTTTCGGAAAAAAATTTTTTGCTTCAATCTTGCCAAAAGCATTTTTTTCGAGGGATACTTAACCGTTGGAGTCGAAAAAAGTAGGCGAAACCAACTTTTTTCGGAAAAAATTTTTTTGCTTCAATCTTGCCAAAAGCATTTTTTTCGAGGGATACTTAACCGTTGGAGTCGAAAAAAGTAGGCGAAACCAACTTTTTTCGGAAAAAATTTTTTTGCTTCAATCTTGCCAAAAGCATTTTTTTCGAGGGATACTTAACCGTTGGAGTCGAAAAAAGTAGGCGAAACCAACTTTTTTCGGAAAAAATTTTTTTGCTTCAATCTTGCCAAAGGCATTTTTTTCGAGGGATACTTAACCGTTAAAGTCGAAAAAAGTAGGCGAAACCAACTTTTTTCGGAAAAAAATTTTTTGCTTCAATCTTGCCAAAAGCATTTTTTTCGAGGGATACTTAACCGTTGGAGTCGAAAAAAGTAGGCGAAACCAACTTTTTTCGGAAAAAATTTTTTTGCTTCAATCTTGCCAAAAGCATTTTTTTCGAGGGATACTTAACCGTTGGAGTCGAAAAAAGTAGGCGAAACCAACTTTTTTCGGAAAAAATTTTTTTGCTTCAATCTTGCCAAAAGCATTTTTTTCGAGGGATACTTAACCGTTGGAGTCGAAAAAAGTAGGCGAAACCAACTTTTTTCGGAAAAAATTTTTTTGCTTCAATCTTGCCAAAGGCATTTTTTTCGAGGGATACTTAACCGTTAAAGTCGAAAAAAGTAGGCGAAACCAACTTTTTTCGGAAAAAATTTTTTTGCTTCAATCTTGCCAAAAGCATTTTTTTCGAGGGATTCTTAACCGTTGGAGTCGAAAAAAGTAGGCGAAACCAACTTTTTTCGGAAAAAATTTTTTTGCTTCAATCTTGCCAAAGGCATTTTTTTCGAGGGATACTTAACCGTTAAAGTCGAAAAAAGTAGGCGAAACCAACTTTTTTCGGAAAAAATTTTTTTGCTTCAATCTTGCCAAAAGCATTTTTTTCGAGGGATACTTAACCGTTGGAGTCGAAAAAAGTAGGCGAAAAAAGTAGGCGAAACCAACTTTTTTCGGAAAAAATTTTTTTGCTTCAATCTTGCCAAAAGCATTTTTTTCGAGGGATACTTAACCGTTGGAGTCGAAAAAGGTAGGCGAAACCAACTTTTTTCGGAAAAAATTTTTTTGCTTCAATCTTGCCAAAGGCATTTTTTTCGAGGGATACTTAACCGTTGGAGTCGAAAAAAGTAGGCAAAACCAACTTTTTTCGGAAAAATTTTTTTGCTTCAATCTTGCCAAAAGCATTTTTTTCGAGGGATACTTAACCGTTGGAGTCGAAACCAACTTTTTTCGGAAAAAATTTTTTTGCTTCAATCTTGCCAAAGGCATTTTTTTCGAGGGATACTTAACCGTTGGAGTCGAAAAAAGTAGGCGAAACCAACTTTTTTCGGAAAAAATTTTTTTGCTTCAATCTTGCCAAAAGCATTTTTTTCGAGGGATACTTAACCGTTGGAGTAGGCGAAACCAACTTTTTTCGGAAAAAATTTTTTTGCTTCAATCTTGCCAAAAGCATTTTTTTCGAGGGATACTTAACCGTTGGAGTCGAAAAAAGTAGGCGAAACCAACTTTTTTCGGAAAAAATTTTTTTGCTTCAATCTTGCCAAAAGCATTTTTTTCGAGGGATACTTAACCGTTGGAGTCGAAAAAAGTAGGCGAAACCAACTTTTTTCGGAAAAAATTTTTTTGCTTCAATCTTGCCAAAAGCATTTTTTTCGTGGGATACTTAACCGTTGGAGTCGAAAAAAGTAGGCGAAACCAACTTTTTTCGGAAAAAATTTTTTTGCTTCAATCTTTCCAAAAGCATTTTTTTCGAGGGATACTTAACCGTTGGAGTCGAAAAAAGTAGGCGAAACCAACTTTTTTCGGAAAAAATTTTTTTGCTTCAATCTTGCCAAAAGCATTTTTTTCGAGGGATACTTAACCGTTGGAGTCGAAAAAAGTAGGCGAAACCAATTTTTTTCGGAAAAAATTTTTTTGCTTCAATCTTGCCAAAAGCATTTTTTTCGAGGGATTCTTAACCGTTGGAGTCGAAAAAAGTAGGCGAAACCAACTTTTTTCGGAAAAAATTTTTTTGCTTCAATCTTGCCAAAGGCATGTTTTTCGAGGGATACTTAACCGTTGGAGTCGAAAAAAGTAGGCCAAACCAACTTTTTTCGGAAAAAATTTTTTTGCTTCAATCTTTCCAAAAGCATTTTTTTCGAGGGATACTTAACCGTTGGAGTCGAAAAAAGTAGGCGAAACCAACTTTTTTCGGAAAAAATTTTTTTGCTTCAATCTTGCCAAAAGCATTTTTTTCGAGGGGTACTTAACCGTTGGAGTCGAAAAAAGTAGGCGAAACCAACTTTTTTCGGAAAAATTTTTTTGCTTCAATCTTGCCAAAGGCATTTTTTTCGAGGGATACTTAACCGTTGGAGTCGAAAAAAGTAGGCGAAACCAACTTTTTTCGGAAAAAATTTTTTTGCTTCAATCTTGCCAAAAGCATTTTTTTCGTGGGATACTTAACCGTTGGAGTCGAAAAAAGAAGGCGAAACCAACTTTTTTCGGAAAAAAATTTTTTGCTTCAATCTTGCCAAAAGCATTTTTTTCGAGGGATACTTAACCGTTGGAGTCGAAAAAAGTAGGCGAAACCAACTTTTTTCGGAAAAAATTTTTTTGCTTCAATTTCGCCAAAAGCATTTTTTTCGAGGGATACTTAACCGTTGGAGTCGAAAAAAGTAGGCGAAAAATTTTTTTGCTTCAATCTTGCCAAAAGCATTTTTTTCGAGGGATACTTAACCGTTGGAGTCGAAAAAAGTAGGCGAAACCAACTTTTTTCGGAAAAAATTGTTTTGCTTCAATCTTGCCAAAGGCATTTTTTTCGAGGGATACTTAACCGTTGGAGTCGAAAAAAGTAGGCGAAACCAACTTTTTTCGGAAAAAATTTTTTTGCTTCAATCTTGCCAAAAGCATTTTTTTCGAGGGATACTTAACCGTTGGAGTCGAAAAAAGTAGGCGAAACCAACTTTTTTCGGAAAAAATTTTTTTGCTTCAATCTTGCCAAAAGCATTTTTTTCGAGGGATACTTAACCCTTGGAGTCGAAAAAAGTAGGCGAAACCAACTTTTTTCGGGAAAATTTTTTTGCTTCAATCTTGCCAAAAGCATTTTTTTCGAGGGATACTTAACCGTTGGAGTCGAAAAAAGTAGGCGAAACCAACTTTTTTCGGAAAAAAATTTTTTGCTTCAATCTTGCCAAAAGCATTTTTTTCGAGGGATACTTAACCGTTGGAGTCGAAAAAAGTTGGTTTCGCCTACTTTTTTCGACTCCAACGGTTAAGTATCCCTCGAAAAAAATGCTTTTGGCAAGATTGAAGCAAAAAAATTTTTTCCGAAAAAAGTTGGTTTCGCCTACTTTTTTCGACTCCAACGGTTAAGTATCCCTCGAAAAAAATGCTTTTGGCAAGATTGAAGCAAAAAATTTTTTTCCGAAAAAAGTAGGCGAAACCAACTTTTTTCGGAAAAAATTTTTTTGCTTCAATCTTGCCAAAAGCATTTTTTTCGAGGGATTCTTAACCGTTGGAGTCGAAAAAAGTAGGCGAAACCAACTTTTTTCGGAAAAAATTTTTTTGCTTCAATCTTGCCAAAGGCATTTTTTTCGAGGGATACTTAACCGTTGGAGTCGAAAAAAGTAGGCGAAACCAACTTTTTTCGGAAAAAATTTTTTTGCTTCAATCTTTCCAAAAGCATTTTTTTCGAGGGATACTTAACCGTTGGAGTCGAAAAAAGTAGGCGAAACCAACTTTTTTCGGAAAAAATTTTTTTGCTTCAATCTTGCCAAAAGCATTTTTTTCGAGGGATACTTAACCGTTGGAGTCGAAAAAAGTAGGCGAAACCAACTTTTTTCGGAAAAATTTTTTTGCTTCAATCTTGCCAAAGGCATTTTTTTCGAGGGATACTTAACCGTTGGAGTCGAAAAAAGTAGGCGAAACCAACTTTTTTCGGAAAAAATTTTTTTGCTTCAATCTTGCCAAAAGCATTTTTTTCGTGGGATACTTAACCGTTGGAGTCGAAAAAAGAAGGCGAAACCAACTTTTTTCGGAAAAAAATTTTTTGCTTCAATCTTGCCAAAAGCATTTTTTTCGAGGGATACTTAACCGTTGGAGTCGAAAAAAGTAGGCGAAACCAACTTTTTTCGGAAAAAATTTTTTTGCTTCAATTTTGCCAAAAGCATTTTTTTCGAGGGATACTTAACCGTTGGAGTCGAAAAAAGTAGGCGAAAAATTTTTTTGCTTCAATCTTGCCAAAAGCATTTTTTTCGAGGGATACTTAACCGTTGGAGTCGAAAAAAGTAGGCGAAACCAACTTTTTTCGGAAAAAATTGTTTTGCTTCAATCTTGCCAAAGGCATTTTTTTCGAGGGATACTTAACCGTTGGAGTCGAAAAAAGTAGGCGAAACCAACTTTTTTCGGAAAAAATTTTTTTGCTTCAATCTTGCCAAAAGCATTTTTTTCGAGGGATACTTAACCGTTGGAGTCGAAAAAAGTAGGCGAAACCAACTTTTTTCGGAAAAAATTTTTTTGCTTCAATCTTGCCAAAAGCATTTTTTTCGAGGGATACTTAACCCTTGGAGTCGAAAAAAGTAGGCGAAACCAACTTTTTTCGGGAAAATTTTTTTGCTTCAATCTTGCCAAAAGCATTTTTTTCGAGGGATACTTAACCGTTGGAGTCGTAAAAAGTAGGCGAAACCAACTTTTTTCGGAAAAAAATTTTTTGCTTCAATCTTGCCAAAAGCATTTTTTTCGAGGGATACTTAACCGTTGGAGTCGAAAAAAGTAGGCGAAACCAACTTTTTTCGGAAAAAATTGTTTTGCTTCAATCTTGCCAAAGGCATTTTTTTCGAGGGATACTTAACCGTTGGAGTCGAAAAAAGTAGGCGAAACCAACTTTTTTCGGAAAAAATTTTTTTGCTTCAATCTTGCCAAAAGCATTTTTTTCGAGGGATACTTAACCGTTGGAGTCGAAAAAAGTAGGCGAAACCAACTTTTTTCGGAAAAAATTTTTTTGCTTCAATCTTGCCAAAAGCATTTTTTTCGAGGGATACTTAACCGTTGGAGTCGAAAAAGGTAGGCGAAACCAACTTTTTTCGGAAAAAATTTTTTTGCTTCAATCTTGCCAAAGGCATTTTTTTCGAGGGATACTTAACCGTTGGAGTCGAAAAAAGTAGGCGAAACCAACTTTTTTCGGAAAAAATTTTTTTGCTTCAATCTTGCCAAAAGCATTTTTTTCGAGGGATACTTAACCGTTGGAGTCGAAAAAAGTAGGCGAAACCAACTTTTTTCGGAAAAAATTTTTTTGCTTCAATCTTGCCAAAAGCATTTTTTTCGAGGGATACTTAACCGTTGGAGTCGAAAAAGGTAGGCGAAACCAACTTTTTTCGGAAAAAATTTTTTTGCTTCAATCTTGCCAAAGGCATTTTTTTCGAGGGATACTTAACCGTTGGAGTCGAAAAAAGTAGGCGAAACCAACTTTTTTCGGAAAAAATTTTTTTGCTTCAATCTTGCCAAAAGCATTTTTTTCGAGGGATACTTAACCGTTGGAGTCGAAAAAAGTAGGCGAAACCAACTTTTTTCGGAAAAAATTTTTTTGCTTCAATCTTGCCAAAAGCATTTTTTTCGAGGGATACTTAACCGTTGGAGTCGAAAAAGGTAGGCGAAACCAACTTTTTTCGGAAAAAATTTTTTTGCTTCAATCTTGCCAAAGGCATTTTTTTCGAGGGATACTTAACCGTTGGAGTAGGCGAAACCAACTTTTTTCGGAAAAAATTTTTTTGCTTCAATCTTGCCAAAAGCATTTTTTTCGAGGGATACTTAACCGTTGGAGTCGAAAAAAGTAGGCGAAACCAACTTTTTTCGGAAAAAAATTTTTTGCTTCAATCTTGCCAAAAGCATTTTTTTCGAGGGATACTTAACCGTTGGAGTCGAAAAAAGTAGGCGAAACCAACTTTTTTCGGAAAAAAATTTTTTGCTTCAATCTTGCCAAAGGCATTTTTTTCGAGGGATACTTAACCGTTGGAGTCGAAAAAAGTAGGCGAAACCAACTTTTTTCGGAAAAAATTTTTTTGCTTCAATCTTGCCAAAAGCATTTTTTTCGAGGGATACTTAACCGTTGGAGTCGAAAAAAGTAGGCGAAACCAACTTTTTTCGGAAAAAATTTTTTTGCTTCAATCTTGCCAAAAGCATTTTTTTCGAGGGATACTTAACCGTTGGAGTCGAAAAAAGTAGGCGAAACCAACTTTTTTCGGAAAAAATTTTTTTGCTTCAATCTTGCCAAAGGCATTTTTTTCGAGGGATACTTAACCGTTAAAGTCGAAAAAAGTAGGCGAAACCAACTTTTTTCGGAAAAAATTTTTTTGCTTCAATCTTGCCAAAAGCATTTTTTTCGAGGGATACTTAACCGTTGGAGTCGAAAAAAGTAGGCGAAACCAACTTTTTTCGGAAAAAATTTTTTTGCTTCAATCTTGCCAAAAGCATTTTTTTCGAGGGATACTTAACCGTTGGAGTCGAAAAAAGTAGGCGAAACCAACTTTTTTCGGAAAAAATTTTTTTGCTTCAATCTTGCCAAAAGCATTTTTTTCGAGGGATACTTAATAGTTGGAGTCGAAAAAAGTAGGCGAAACCAACTTTTTTCGGAAAAAATTTTTTTGCTTCAATCTTGCCAAAGGCATTTTTTTCGAGGGATACTTAACCGTTAAAGTCGAAAAAAGTAGGCGAAACCAACTTTTTTCGGAAAAAATTTTTTTGCTTCAATCTTGCCAAAGGCATTTTTTTCGAGGGATACTTAACCGTTGGAGTCGAAAAAAGTAGGCGAAACCAACTTTTTTCGGAAAAAATTTTTTTGCTTCAATCTTGCCAAAGGCATTTTTTTCGAGGGATACTTAACCGTTGGAGTCGAAAAAAGTAGGCGAAACCAACTTTTTTCGGAAAAAATTTTTTTGCTTCAATCTTGCCAAAAGCATTTTTTTCGAGGGATACTTAATAGTTGGAGTCGAAAAAAGTAGGCGAAACCAACTTTTTTCGGAAAAAATTTTTTTGCTTCAATCTTGCCAAAAGCATTTTTTTCGAGGGATACTTAACCGATGGAGTCGAAAAAAGTAGGCGAAACCAACTTTTTTCGGAAAAAATTTTTTTGCTTCAATCTTGCCAAAGGCATTTTTTTCGAGGGATACTTAACCGTTAAAGTCAAAAAAAGTAGGCGAAACCAACTTTTTTCGGAAAAAATTTTTTTGCTTCAATCTTGCCAAAAGCATTTTTTTCGAGGGATACTTAACCCTTGGAGTCGAAAAAAGTAGGCGAAACCAACTTTTTTCGGAAAAAATTTTTTTGCTTCAATCTTGCCAAAAGCATTTTTTTCGTGGGATACTTAACCGTTGGAGTCGAAAAAAGTAGGCGAAACCAACTTTTTTCGGAAAAAATTTTTTGCTTCAATCTTGCCAAAAGCATTTTTTTCGAGGGATACTTAACCGTTGGAGTCGAAAAAAGTAGGCGAAACCAACTTTTTTCGGAAAAAATTTTTTTGCTTCAATCTTGCCAAAAGCATTTTTTTCGAGGGATACTTAACCGTTGGAGTCGAAAAAAGTAGGCGAAACCAACTTTTTTCGGAAAAAATTTTTTTGCTTCAATCTTGCCAAAAGCATTTTTTTCGAGGGATACTTAACCGTTGGAGTCGAAAAAAGTAGGCGAAACCAACTTTTTTCGGAAAAAATTTTTTTGCTTCAATCTTGCCAAAAGCATTTTTTTCGAGGGATACTTAACCGTTGGAGTCGAAAAAGGTAGGCGAAACCAACTTTTTTCGGAAAAAATTTTTTTGCTTCAATCTTGCCAAAGGCATTTTTTTCGAGGGATACTTAACCGTTGGAGTCGAAAAAAGTAGGCGAAACCAACTTTTTTCGGAAAAAATTTTTTTGCTTCAATCTTGCCAAAAGCATTTTTTTCGAGGGATACTTAACCGTTGGAGTCGAAAAAAGTAGGCGAAACCAACTTTTTCCGGAAAAAATTTTTTTGCTTCAATCTTGCCAAAAGCATTTTTTTCGAGGGATACTTAACCGTTGGAGTCGAAAAAAGTAGGCGAAACCAACTTTTTTCGGAAAAAATTTTTTTGCTTCAATCTTGCCAAAAGCATTTTTTTCGAGGGATACTTAACCGTTGGAGTCGAAAAAAGTAGGCGAAACCAACTTTTTTCGGAAAAAATTTTTTTGCTTCAATCTTGCCAAAAGCATTTTTTTCGAGGGATACTTAACCGTTGGAGTCGAAAAAGGTAGGCGAAACCAACTTTTTTCGGAAAAAATTTTTTTGCTTCAATCTTGCCAAAGGCATTTTTTTCGAGGGATACTTAACCGTTGGAGTAGGCGAAACCAACTTTTTTCGGAAAAAATGTTTTTGCTTCAATCTTGCCAAAAGCATTTTTTTCGAGGGATACTTAACCGTTGGAGTCGAAAAAAGTAGGCGAAACCAACTTTTTTCGGAAAAAATTTTTTTGCTTCAATCTTGCCAAAAGCATTTTTTTCGAGGGATACTTAACCGTTGGAGTCGAAAAAAGTAGGCGAAACCAACTTTTTTCGGAAAAAATTTTTTTGCTTCAATCTTGCCAAAGGCATTTTTTTCGAGGGATACTTAACCGTTGGAGTCGAAAAAAGTAGGCGAAACCAACTTTTTTCGGAAAAAATTTTTTTGCTTCAATCTTGCCAAAAGCATTTTTTTCGAGGGATACTTAACCGTTGGAGTCGAAAAAAGTAGGCGAAACCAACTTTTTTCGGAAAAAATTTTTTTGCTTCAATCTTGCCAAAAGCATTTTTTTCGAGGGATACTTAACCGTTGGAGTCGAAAAAAGTAGGCGAAACCAACTTTTTTCGGAAAAAATTTTTTTGCTTCAATCTTGCCAAAGGCATTTTTTTCGAGGGATACTTAACCGTTAAAGTCGAAAAAAGTAGGCGAAACCAACTTTTTTCGGAAAAAATTTTTTTGCTTCAATCTTGCCAAAAGCATTTTTTTCGAGGGATACTTAACCGTTGGAGTCGAAAAAAGTAGGCGAAACCAACTTTTTTCGGAAAAAATTTTTTTGCTTCAATCTTGCCAAAAGCATTTTTTTCGAGGGATACTTAACCGTTGGAGTCGAAAAAAGTAGGCGAAACCAACTTTTTTCGGAAAAAATTTTTTTGCTTCAATCTTGCCAAAAGCATTTTTTTCGAGGGATACTTAACCGTTGGAGTCGAAAAAAGTAGGCGAAACGTAGGCGAAACCAACTTTTTTTCGGAAAAAATTTTTTTGCTTCAATCTTGCCAAAAGCATTTTTTTCGAGGGATACTTAACCGTTGGAGTCGAAAAAAGTAGGCGAAACCAACTTTTTTCGGAAAAAATTTTTTTGCTTCAATCTTGCCAAAAGCATTTTTTTCGAGGGATACTTAACCGTTGGAGTCGAAAAAAGTAGGCGAAACCAACTTTTTTCGGAAAAAATTTTTTTGCTTCAATCTTGCCAAAAGCATTTTTTTCGAGGGATACTTAACCGTTGGAGTCGAAAAAAGTAGGCGAAACCAACTTTTTTCGGAAAAAATGTTTTTGCTTCAATCTTGCCAAAGGCATTTTTTTCGAGGGATACTTAACCGTTGGAGTCGAAAAAAGTAGGCGAAACCAACTTTTTTCGGAAAAAATTTTTTTGCTTCAATCTTGCCAAAAGCATTTTTTTCGAGGGATACTTAACCGTTGGAGTCGAAAAAAGTAGGCGAAACCAACTTTTTTCGGAAAAAATTTTTTTGCTTCAATCTTGCCAAAAGCATTTTTTTCGAGGGATACTTAACCGTTGGAGTCGAAAAAAGTAGGCGAAACCAACTTTTTTCGGAAAAAATTTTTTTGCTTCAACCTTGCCAAAAGCATTTTTTTCGAGGGATACTTAACCGTTGGAGTCGAAAAAAGTAGGCGAAACCAACTTTTTTCGGAAAAAATGTTTTTGCTTCAATCTTGCCAAAAGCATTTTTTCCGAGGGATACTTAACCGTTGGAGTCGAAAAAAGTAGGCGAAACCAACTTTTTTCGGAAAAAATTTTTTTGCTTCAATCTTGTCAAAAGCATTTTTTTCGAGGGATACTTAACCGTTGGAGTCGAAAAAAGTAGGCGAAACCAACTTTTTCCGGAAAAAATTTTTTTGCTTCAATCTTGCCAAAAGCATTTTTTTCGAGGGATACTTAACCGTTGGAGTCGAAAAAAGTAGGCGAAACCAACTTTTTTCGGAAAAAATTTTTTTGCTTCAATCTTGCCAAAAGCATTTTTTTCGAGGGATACTTAACCGTTGGAGTCGAAAAAAGTAGGCGAAACAAACTTTTTTCGGAAAAAATTTTTTTGCTTCAATCTTGCCAAAAGCATTTTTTTCGAGGGATACTTAACCGTTGGAGTCGAAAAAAGTAGGCGAAACCAACTTTTTTCGGAAAAAATTTTTTTGCTTCAATCTTGCCAAAAGCATTTTTTTCGAGGGATACTTAACCGTTGGAGTCGAAAAAAGTAGGCGAAACCAACTTTTTTCGGAAAAAATTTTTTTGCTTCAATCTTGCCAAAAGCATTTTTTTCGAGGGATACTTAACCGTTGGAGTCGAAAAAAGTAGGCGAAACCAACTTTTTTCGGAAAAAATTTTTTTGCTTCAATCTTGCCAAAGGCATTTTTTTCGAGGGATACTTAACCGTTGGAGTCGAAAAAAGTAGGCGAAACAAACTTTTTTCGGAAAAAATTTTTTTGCTTCAATCTTGCCAAAAGCATTTTTTTCGAGGGATACTTAACCGTTGGAGTCGAAAAAAGTAGGCGAAACCAACTTTTTTCGGAAAAAATTTTTTTGCTTCAATCTTGCCAAAAGCATTTTTTTCGAGGGATACTTAACCGTTGGAGTCGAAAAAAGTAGGCGAAACCAACTTTTTTCGGAAAAAATTTTTTTGCTTCAATCTTGTTAAAGGCATTTTTTTCGAGGGATACTTAACCGATGGAGTCGAAAAAAGTAGGCGAAACCAACTTTTTTCGGAAAAAATTT
This sequence comes from Anopheles ziemanni, assembly GCF_943734765.1. Classification (NCBI taxonomy): domain Eukaryota; kingdom Metazoa; phylum Arthropoda; class Insecta; order Diptera; family Culicidae; genus Anopheles; species Anopheles ziemanni. The sequence goes on along the minus strand of NW_026690044.1, from coordinate 162,774 downwards.
TTTTGCTTCAATCTTGCATTTTTTTCGAGGGATACTTAACCGTTGGAGTCGAAAAAAGTAGGCGAAACCAACTTTTTTCGGAAAAAATTTTTTTGCTTCAATCTTGCCAAAAGCATTTTTTTCGAGGGATACTTAACCGTTGGAGTCGAAAAAAGTAGGCGAAACCAACTTTTTTCGGAAAAAATTTTTTTGCTTCAACCTTGCCAAAAGCATTTTTTTCGAGGGATACTTAACCGTTGGAGTCGAAAAAAGTAGGCGAAACCAACTTTTTTCGGAAAAATTGTTTTTGCTTCAATCTTGCCAAAAGCATTTTTTTCGAGGGATACTTAACCGTTGGAGTCGAAAAAAGTAGGCGAAACCAACTTTTTTCGGAAAAAATTTTTTTGCTTCAATCTTGCCAAAAGCATTTTTTTCGAGGGATACTTAACCGTTGGAGTCGAAAAAAGTAGGCGAAACCAACTTTTTTCGGAAAAAATTTTTTTGCTTCAATCTTGCCAAAAGCATTTTTTTCGAGGGATACTTAACCGTTGGAGTCGAAAAAAATTTTTTCCGAGGGATACTTAACCGTTGGAGTCGAAAAAAGTAGGCGAAACCAACTTTTTTCGGAAAAAATTTTTTTGCTTCAATCTTGTCAAAAGCATTTTTTTCGAGGGATACTTAACCGTTGGAGTCGAAAAAAGTAGGCGAAACCAACTTTTTCCGGAAAAAATTTTTTTGCTTCAGTCTTGCCAAAAGCATTTTTTTCGAGGGATACTTAACCGTTGGAGTCGAAAAAAGTAGGCGAAACCAACTTTTTTCGGAAAAAATTTTTTTGCTTCAATCTTGCCAAAAGCATTTTTTTCGAGGGATACTTAACCGTTGGAGTCGAAAAAAGTAGGCGAAACCAACTTTTTTCGGAAAAAATTTTTTTGCTTCAATCTTGCCAAAAGCATTTTTTTCGAGGGATACTTAACCGTTGGAGTCGAAAAAAGTAGGCGAAACCAACTTTTTTCGGAAAAAATTTTTTTGCTTCAATCTTGCCAAAGGCATTTTTTTCGAGGGATACTTAACCGTTGGAGTCGAAAAAAGTAGGCGAAACAAACTTTTTTCGGAAAAAATTTTTTTGCTTCAATCTTGCCAAAAGCATTTTTTTCGAGGGATACTTAACCGTTGGAGTCGAAAAAAGTAGGCGAAACCAACTTTTTTCGGAAAAAATTTTTTTGCTTCAATCTTGCCAAAAGCATTTTTTTCGAGGGATACTTAACCGTTGGAGTCGAAAAAAGTAGGCGAAACCAACTTTTTTCGGAAAAAATTTTTTTGCTTCAATCTTGTTAAAGGCATTTTTTTCGAGGGATACTTAACCGATGGAGTCGAAAAAAGTAGGCGAAACCAACTTTTTTCGGAAAAAATTTTTTTGCTTCAATCTTGCCAAAAGCATTTTTTTCGAGGGATACTTAACCGTTGGAGTCGAAAAAAGTAGGCGAAACAAACTTTTTTCGGAAAAAATTTTTTTGCTTCAATCTTGCCAAAAGCATTTTTTTCGAGGGATACTTAACCGTTGGAGTCGAAAAAAGTAGGCGAAACCAACTTTTTTCGGAAAAAATTTTTTTGCTTCAATCTTGCCAAAAGCATTTTTTTCGAGGGATACTTAACCGTTGGAGTCGAAAAAAGTAGGCGAAACCAACTTTTTTCGGAAAAAATTTGTTTGCTTTAATCTTGCCAAAAGCATTTTTTTCGAGGGATACTTAACCGTTGGAGTCGAAAAAAGTAGGCGAAACCAACTTTTTTCGGAAAAAATTTTTTTGCTTCAATCTTGCCAAAAGCATTTTTTTCGAGGGATACTTAACCGTTGGAGTCGAAAAAAGTAGGCGAAACCAACTTTTTTCGGAAAAAATTTTTTTGCTTCAACCTTGCCAAAAGCATTTTTTTCGAGGGATACTTAACCGTTGGAGTCGAAAAAAGTAGGCGAAACCAACTTTTTTCGGAAAAAATGTTTTTGCTTCAATCTTGCCAAAAGCATTTTTTCCGAGGGATACTTAACCGTTGGAGTCGAAAAAAGTAGGCGAAACCAACTTTTTTCGGAAAAAATTTTTTTGCTTCAATCTTGCCAAAAGCATTTTTTTCGAGGGATACTTAACCGTTGGAGTCGAAAAAAGTAGGCGAAACCAACTTTTTTCGGAAAAAATTTGTTTGCTTTAATCTTGCCAAAAGCATTTTTTTCGAGGGATACTTAACCGTTGGAGTCGAAAAAAGTAGGCGAAACCAACTTTTTTCGGAAAAAATTTTTTTGCTTCAATCTTGCCAAAAGCATTTTTTTCGAGGGATACTTAACCGTTGGAGTCGAAAAAAGTAGGCGAAACCAACTTTTTTCGGAAAAAATTTTTTTGCTTCAATCTTGCCAAAAGCATTTTTTTCGAGGGATACTTAACCGTTGGAGTCGAAAAAAGTAGGCGAAACCAACTTTTTTCGGAAAAAATTTTTTTGCTTCAATCTTGCCAAAAGCATTTTTTTCGAGGGATACTTAACCGTTGGAGTCGAAAAAAGTAGGCGAAACCAACTTTTTTCGGAAAAAATTTTTTTGCTTCAATCTTGCCAAAAGCATTTTTTTCGAGGGATACTTAACCGTTGGAGTCGAAAAAAGTAGGCGAAACCAACTTTTTTCGGAAAAAATTTTTTTGCTTCAATCTTGCCAAAAGCATTTTTTTCGAGGGATACTTAACCGTTGGAGTCGAAAAAAGTAGGCGAAACCAACTTTTTTCGGAAAAAATTTTTTTGCTTCAATCTTGCCAAAAGCATTTTTTTCGAGGGATACTTAACCGTTGGAGTCGAAAAAACATTTTTTCCGAGGGATACTTAACCGTTGGAGTCGAAAAAAGTAGGCGAAACCAACTTTTTTCGGAAAAAATTTTTTTGCTTCAATCTTGTCAAAAGCATTTTTTTCGAGGGATACTTAACCGTTGGAGTCGAAAAAAGTAGGCGAAACCAACTTTTTCCGGAAAAAATTTTTTTGCTTCAGTCTTGCCAAAAGCATTTTTTTCGAGGGATACTTAACCGTTGGAGTCGAAAAAAGTAGGCGAAACCAACTTTTTTCGGAAAAAATTTTTTTGCTTCAATCTTGCCAAAAGCATTTTTTTCGAGGGATACTTAACCGTTGGAGTCGAAAAAAGTAGGCGAAACCAACTTTTTTCGGAAAAAATTTTTTTGCTTCAATCTTGCCAAAAGCATTTTTTTCGAGGGATACTTAACCGTTGGAGTCGAAAAAAGTAGGCGAAACCAACTTTTTTCGGAAAAAATTTTTTTGCTTCAATCTTGCCAAAGGCATTTTTTTCGAGGGATACTTAACCGTTGGAGTCGAAAAAAGTAGGCGAAACAAACTTTTTTCGGAAAAAATTTTTTTGCTTCAATCTTGCCAAAAGCATTTTTTTCGAGGGATACTTAACCGTTGGAGTCGAAAAAAGTAGGCGAAACCAACTTTTTTCGGAAAAAATTTTTTTGCTTCAATCTTGCCAAAAGCATTTTTTTCGAGGGATACTTAACCGTTGGAGTCGAAAAAAGTAGGCGAAACCAACTTTTTTCGGAAAAAATTTTTTTGCTTCAATCTTGTTAAAGGCATTTTTTTCGAGGGATACTTAACCGATGGAGTCGAAAAAAGTAGGCGAAACCAACTTTTTTCGGAAAAAATTTTTTTGCTTCAATCTTGCCAAAAGCATTTTTTTCGAGGGATACTTAACCGTTGGAGTCGAAAAAAGTAGGCGAAACAAACTTTTTTCGGAAAAAATTTTTTTGCTTCAATCTTGCCAAAAGCATTTTTTTCGAGGGATACTTAACCGTTGGAGTCGAAAAAAGTAGGCGAAACCAACTTTTTTCGGAAAAAATTTTTTTGCTTCAATCTTGCCAAAAGCATTTTTTTCGAGGGATACTTAACCGTTGGAGTCGAAAAAAGTAGGCGAAACCAACTTTTTTCGGAAAAAATTTTTTTGCTTCAATCTTGTTAAAGGCATTTTTTTCGAGGGATACTTAACCGATGGAGTCGAAAAAAGTAGGCGAAACCAACTTTTTTCGGAAAAAATTTTTTTGCTTCAATCTTGCCAAAAGCATTTTTTTCGAGGGATACTTAACCGTTGGAGTCGAAAAAAGTAGGCGAAACCAACTTTTTTCGGAAAAAATTTTTTTGCTTCAATCTTGCCAAAAGCATTTTTTTCGAGGGATACTTAACCGTTGGAGTCGAAAAAAGTAGGCGAAACCAACTTTTTTCGGAAAAAATTTTTTTGCTTCAATCTTGCCAAAAGCATTTTTTTCGAGGGATACTTAACCGTTGGAGTCGAAAAAACATTTTTTCCGAGGGATACTTAACCGTTGGAGTCGAAAAAAGTAGGCGAAACCAACTTTTTTCGGAAAAAATTTTTTTGCTTCAATCTTGTCAAAAGCATTTTTTTCGAGGGATACTTAACCGTTGGAGTCGAAAAAAGTAGGCGAAACCAACTTTTTCCGGAAAAAATTTTTTTGCTTCAATCTTGCCAAAAGCATTTTTTTCGAGGGATACTTAACCGTTGGAGTCGAAAAAAGTAGGCGAAACCAACTTTTTTCGGAAAAAATTTTTTTGCTTCAATCTTGCCAAAAGCATTTTTTTCGAGGGATACTTAACCGTTGGAGTCGAAAAAAGTAGGCGAAACCAACTTTTTTCGGAAAAAATTTTTTTGCTTCAATCTTGCCAAAAGCATTTTTTTCGAGGGATACTTAACCGTTGGAGTCGAAAAAAGTAGGCGAAACCAACTTTTTTCGGAAAAAATTTTTTTGCTTCAATCTTGCCAAAGGCATTTTTTTCGAGGGATACTTAACCGTTGGAGTCGAAAAAAGTAGGCGAAACAAACTTTTTTCGGAAAAAATTTTTTTGCTTCAATCTTGCCAAAAGCATTTTTTTCGAGGGATACTTAACCGTTGGAGTCGAAAAAAGTAGGCGAAACCAACTTTTTTCGGAAAAAATTTTTTTGCTTCAATCTTGCCAAAAGCATTTTTTTCGAGGGATACTTAACCGTTGGAGTCGAAAAAAGTAGGCGAAACCAACTTTTTTCGGAAAAAATTTTTTTGCTTCAATCTTGTTAAAGGCATTTTTTTCGAGGGATACTTAACCGATGGAGTCGAAAAAAGTAGGCGAAACCAACTTTTTTCGGAAAAAATTTTTTTGCTTCAATCTTGCCAAAAGCATTTTTTTCGAGGGATACTTAACCGTTGGAGTCGAAAAAAGTAGGCGAAACAAACTTTTTTCGGAAAAAATTTTTTTGCTTCAATCTTGCCAAAAGCATTTTTTTCGAGGGATACTTAACCGTTGGAGTCGAAAAAAGTAGGCGAAACCAACTTTTTTCGGAAAAAATTTTTTTGCTTCAATCTTGCCAAAAGCATTTTTTTCGAGGGATACTTAACCGTTGGAGTCGAAAAAAGTAGGCGAAACCAACTTTTATCGGAAAAAATTTTTTTGCTTCAATCTTGTTAAAGGCATTTTTTTCGAGGGATACTTAACCGATGGAGTCGAAAAAAGTAGGCGAAACCAACTTTTTTCGGAAAAAATTTTTTTGCTTCAATCTTGCCAAAAGCATTTTTTTCGAGGGATACTTAACCGTTGGAGTCGAAAAAAGTAGGCGAAACCAACTTTTTTCGGAAAAAATTTTTTTGCTTCAATCTTGCCAAAAGCATTTTTTTCGAGGGATACTTAACCGTTGGAGTCGAAAAAAGTAGGCGAAACCAACTTTTTTCGGAAAAAATTTTTTTGCTTCAACCTTGCCAAAAGCATTTTTTTCGAGGGATACTTAACCGTTGGAGTCGAAAAAAGTAGGCGAAACCAACTTTTTTCGGAAAAAATGTTTTTGCTTCAATCTTGCCAAAAGCATTTTTTCCGAGGGATACTTAACCGTTGGAGTCGAAAAAAGTAGGCGAAACCAACTTTTTTCGGAAAAAATGTTTTTGCTTCAATCTTGCCAAAAGCATTTTTTTCGAGGGATACTTAACCGTTGGAGTCGAAAAAAGTAGGCGAAACCAACTTTTTTCGGAAAAAATTTGTTTGCTTTAATCTTGCCAAAAGCATTTTTTTCGAGGGATACTTAACCGTTGGAGTCGAAAAAAGTAGGCGAAACCAACTTTTTTCGGAAAAAATTTTTTTGCTTCAATCTTGCCAAAAGCATTTTTTTCGAGGGATACTTAACCGTTGGAGTCGAAAAAAGTAGGCAAAACCAACTTTTTTCGGAAAAAATGTTTTTGCTTCAATCTTGCCAAAAGCATTTTTTCCGAGGGATACTTAACCGTTGGAGTCGAAAAAAGTAGGCGAAATTTTTTTGCTTCAATCTTGCCAAAAGCATTTTTTTCGAGGGATACCGTTGGAGTCGAAAAAAGTAGGCGAAACCAACTTTTTTCGGAAAAAATTTTTTTGCTTCAATCTTGCCAAAAGCATTTTTTTCGAGGGATACTTAACCGTTGGAGTCGAAAAAAGTAGGCGAAACCTACTTTTTTCGGAAAAAATTTTGTTGCTTCAATCTTGTCAAAAGCATTTTTTTCGAGGGATACTTAACCGTTGGAGTCGAAAAAAGTAGGCGAAACCAACTTTTTTCGGAAAAAATTTTTTTGCTTCAATCTTGCCAAAAGCATTTTTTCGAGGGATACTTAACCGTTCGAGTCGAAAAAAGTAGGCGAAACCAACTTTTTTCGGAAAAAATTTTTTTGCTTCAATCTTGCCAAAGGCATTTTTTTCGAGGGATACTTAACCGTTGGAGTCGAAAAAAGTAGGCGAAACCAACTTTTTTCGGAAAAAATTTTTTTGCTTCAATCTTGCCAAAGGCATTTTTTTCGAGGGATACTTAACCGTTGGAGTCGAAAAAAGTAGGCGAAACCAACTTTTTTCGGAAAAAATTTTTTTGCTTCAATCTTGCCAAAAGCATTTTTTTCGAGGGATACTTAACCGTTGGAGTCGAAAAAAGTAGGCGAAACCAACTTTTTTCGGAAAAAATTTTTTTGCTTCAATCTTGCCAAAAGCATTTTTTTCGAGGGATACTTAACCGTTGGAGTCGAAAAAAGTAGGCGAAACCAACTTTTTTCGGAAAAAATTTTTTTGCTTCAATCTTGCCAAAAGCATTTTTTTCGAGGGATACTTAACCGTTGGAGTCGAAAAAAGTAGGCGAAACCAACTTTTTTCGGAAAAAATTTTTTTGCTTCAATCTTGCCAAAAGCATTTTTTTCGAGGGATACTTAACCGTTGGAGTCGAAAAAAGTAGGCGAAACCAACTTTTTTCGGAAAAAATGTTTTTGCTTCAATCTTGCCAAAAGCATTTTTTCCGAGGGATACTTAACCGTTGGAGTCGAAAAAAGTAGGCGAAACCAACTTTTTTCGGAAAAAATTTTTTTGCTTCAATCTTGCCAAAAGCATTTTTTTCGAGGGATACTTAACCGTTGGAGTCGAAAAAAGTAGGCGAAACCAACTTTTTTCGGAAAAAATTTTTTTGCTTCAATCTTGCCAAAAGCATTTTTTTCGAGGGATACTTAACCGTTGGAGTCGAAAAAAGTAGGCGAAACCAACTTTTTTCGGAAAAAATTTTTTTGCTTCAATCTTGCCAAAAGCATTTTTTCCGAGGGATACTTAACCGTTGGAGTCGAAAAAAGTAGGCGAAACCAACTTTTTTCGGAAAAAATTTTTTTGCTTCAATCTTGCCAAAAGCATTTTTTCGAGGGATACTTAACCGTTGGAGTCGAAAAAAGTAGACGAAACCAACTTTTTTCGGAAAAAATTTTTTTGCTTCAATCTTGCCAAAAGCTTTTTTTTCGAGGGATACTTAACCGTTGGAGTCGAAAAAAGTAGGCGAAACAAACTTTTTTCGGAAAAAATTTTTTTGCTTCAATCTTGCCAAAGGTATTTTTTTCGAGGGATACTTAACCGTTGGAGTCGAAAAAAGTAGGCGAAACCAACTGTTTTCGGAAAAAATTTTTTTGCTTCAATCTTGCCAAAAGCATTTTGTTCGAGGGATACTTAACCGTTGGAGTCGAAAAAAGTAGGCGAAACCAACTTTTTTCGGAAAAAATTTGTTTGCTTCAATCTTGCCAAAAGCATTTTTTTCGAGGGATACTTAACCGTTGGAGTCGAATAAAGTAGGCGAAACCAACTTTTTTCGGAAAAAATTTTTTTGCTTCAATCTTGCCAAAGGCATTTTCTTCGAGGGATACTTAACCGTTGGAGTCGAAAAAAGTAGGCGAAACCAACTTTTTTCGGAAAAATTTTTTTGCTTCAATCTTGCCAAAAGCATTTTTTTCGAGGGATACTTAACCGTTGGAGTCGAAAAAAGTAGGCGAAACCAACTTTTTTCGGAAAAAATTTTTTTGCTTCAATCTTGCCAAAAGCATTTTTTTCGAGGGATACTTAACCGTTGGAGTCGAAAAAAGTAGGCGAAACCAACTTTTTTCGGAAAAAATTTTTTTGCTTCAATCTTGCCAAAGGTATTTTTTTCGAGGGATACTTAACCGTTGGAGTCGAAAAAAGTAGGCGAAACCAACTTTTTTCGGAAAAAATTTTTTTGCTTCAATCTTGCCAAAAGCATTTTTTTCGAGGGATACTTAACCGTTGGAGTCGAAAAAAGTTGGCGAAACCAACTTTTTTCGGAAAACATTTTTTTGCTTCAATCTTGCCAAAAGCATTTTTTTCGAGGGATACTTAACCGTTGGAGTCGAAAAAAGTAGGCGAAACCAACTTTTTTCGGAAAAAATTTTTTTGCTTCAATCTTGCCAAAAGCATTTTTTTCGAGGGATACTTAGGCGAAACCAACTTTTTTCGGAAAAAATTTTTTTGCTTCAATCTTGCCAAAAGCATTTTTTTCGAGGGATACTTAACCGTTGGAGTCGAAAAAGGTAGGCGAAACCAACTTTTTTCGGAAAAAATTTTTTTGCTTCAATCTTGCCAAAGGCATTTTTTTCGAGGGATACTTAACCGTTGGAGTCGAAAAAAGTAGGCGAAACCAACTTTTTTCGGAAAAATTTTTTTTGCTTCAATCTTGCCAAAAGCATTTTTTTCGAGGGATACTTAACCGTTGGAGTCGAAAAAAGTAGGCGAAACCAACTTTTTTCGGAAAAAATTTTTTTGCTTCAATCTTGCCAAAAGCATTTTTTTCGAGGGATACTTAACCGTTGGAGTCGAAAAAAGTAGGCGAAACCAACTTTTTTCGGAAAAAATTTTTTTGCTTCAATCTTGCCAAAGGCATTTTTTTCGAGGGATACTTAACCGTTGGAGTTGATAAAAGTAGGCGAAACCAACTTTTTTCGGAAAAAATTTTTTTGCTTCAATCTTGCCAAAAGCATTTTTTTCGAGGGATACTTAACCGTTGGAGTCGAAAAAAGTAGGCGAAACCAACTTTTTTCGGAAAAAATTTTTTTGCTTCAATCTTGCCAAAAGCTTAACCGTTGGAGTCGAAAAAAGTAGGCGAAACCAACTTTTTTCGGAAAAAATTTTTTTGCTTCAATCTTGCCAAAAGCATTTTTTTCGAGGGATACTTAACCGTTGGAGTCGAAAAAAGTAGGCGAAACCAACTTTTTTCGGAAAAAGTTTTTTTGCTTCAATCTTGCCAAAAGCATTTTGTTCGAGGGATACTTAACCGTTGGAGTCGAAAAAAGTAGGCGAAACCAACTTTTTTCGGAAAAAATTTTTTTGCTTCAATCTTGCCAAAAGCATTTTTTTCGAGGGATACTTAACCGTTGGAGTCGAAAAAAGTAGGCGAAACCAACTTTTTTCGGAAAAAATTTTTTTGCTTCAATCTTGCCAAAAGCATTTTTTTCGAGGGATACTTAACCGTTGGAGTCGAAAAAAGTAGGCGAAACCAACTTTTTTCGGAAAAAATTTTTTTGCTTCAATCTTGCCAAAAGCATTTTTTTCGAGGGATACTTAACCGTTGGAGTCGAAAAAAGTAGGCGAAACCAACTTTTTTCGGAAAAAATTTTTTTGCTTCAATCTTGCCAAAAGCATTTTTTTCGAGGGATACTTAACCGTTGGAGTCGAAAAAAGTAGGCGAAACCAACTTTTTTCGGAAAAAATTTTTTTGCTTCAATCTTGCCAAAGGTATTTTTTTCGAGGGATACTTAAACTTAACCGTTGGAGTCGAAAAAAGTAGGCGAAACCAACTTTTTTCGGAAAAAATTTTTTTGCTTCAATCTTGCCAAAAGCATTTTTTTCGAGGGATACTTAACCGTTGGAGTCGAAAAAAGTAGGCGAAACCAACTTTTTTCGGAAAAAATTTTTTTGCTTCAATCTTGCCAAAAGCATTTTTTTCGAGGGATACTTAACCGTTGGAGTCGAAAAAAGTAGGCGAAACCAACTTTTTTCGGAAAAAATTTTTTTGCTTCAATCTTGCCAAAGGCATTTTTTTCGAGGGATACTTAACCGTTGGAGTCGAAAAAAGTAGGCGAAACCAACTTTTTTCGGAAAAAATTTTTTTGCTTCAATCTTGCCAAAAGCATTTTTTTCGAGGGATACTTAACCGTTGGAGTCGAAAAAAGTAGGCAAAACCAACTTTTTTCGGAAAAAATTTTTTTGCTTCAATCTTGCCAGAAGCATTTTTTTCGAGGGATACTTAACCGTTGGAGTCGAAAAAAGTAGGCGAAACCAACTTTTTTCGGAAAAATTTTTTTTGCTTCAATCTTGTTAAAGGCATTTTTTTCGAGGGATACTTAACCGTTGGAGTCGAAAAAAGTAGGCGAAACCAAATTTTTTCGGAAAAAATTTTTTTGCTTCAATCTTGCCAAAAGCATTTTTTTCGAGGGATACTTAACCGTTGGAGTCGAAAAAAGTAGGCGAAACCAACTTTTTTCGGAAAAAATTTTTTTGCTTCAATCTTGCCAAAAGCATTTTTTTCGAGGGATACTTAACCGTTGGAGTCGAAAAAAGTAGGCGAAACCAACTTTTTTCGGAAAAAAATTTTTTGCTTCAATCTTGCCAAAAGCATTTTTTTCGAGGGATACTTAACCGTTGGAGTCGAAAAAAGTAGGCGAAACCAACTTTTTTCGGAAAAAATTTTTTTGCTTCAATCTTGCCAAAAGCATTTTTTTCGAGGGATACTTAACCGTTGGAGTCGAAAAAAGTAGGCGAAACCAACTTTTTTCGGAAAAAATTTTTTTGCTTCAATCTTGCCAAAAGCATTTTTTTCGAGGGATACTTAACCGTTGGAGTCGAAAAAAGTAGGCGAAACCAACTTTTTTCGGAAAAAATTTTTTTGCTTCAATCTTGCCAAAAGCATTTTTTTCGAGGGATACTTAACCGTTGGAGTCGAAAAAAGTAGGCGAAACCAACTGTTTTCGGAAAAAATTTTTTTGCTTCAATCTTGCCAAAGGTATTTTTTTCGAGGGATACTTAACCGTTGGAGTCGAAAAAAGTAGGCGAAACCAACTGTTTTCGGAAAAAATTTGTTTGCTTCAATCTTGCCAAAAGCATTTTGTTCGAGGGATACTTAACCGTTGGAGTCGAAAAAAGTAGGCGAAACCAACTTTTTTCGGAAAAAATTTTTTTGCTTCAATCTTGCCAAAAGCATTTTTTTCGAGGGATACTTAACCGTTGGAGTCGAAAAAAGTAGGCGAAACCAACTTTTTTCGGAAAAAATTTTTTTGCTTCAATCTTGCCAAAAGCATTTTTTTCGAGGGATACTTAACCGTTGGAGTCGAAAAAAGTAGGCGAAACCAACTTTTTTCGGAAAAAATTTTTTTGCTTCAATCTTGCCAAAGGTATTTTTTTCGAGGGATACTTAACCGTTGGAGTCGAAAAAAGTAGGCGAAACCAACTGTTTTCGGAAAAAATTTTTTTGCTTCAATCTTGCCAAAAGCATTTTTTTCGAGGGATACTTAACCGTTGGAGTCGAAAAAAGTAGGCGAAACCAACTTTTTTCGGAAAAAATTTTTTTGCTTCAATCTTGCCAAAAGCATTTTTTCGAGGGATACTTAAACTTAACCGTTGGAGTCGAAAAAAGTAGGCGAAACCAACTTTTTTCGGAAAAAATTTTTTTGCTTCAATCTTGCCAAAAGCATTTTTTTCGAGGGATACTTAACCGTTGGAGTCGAAAAAAGTAGGCGAAACCAACTTTTTTCGGAAAAAATTTTTTTGCTTCAATCTTGCCAAAGGCATTTTTTTCGAGGGATACTTAACCGTTGGAGTCGAAAAAAGTAGGCGAAACCAACTTTTTTCGGAAAAAATTTTTTTGCTTCAATCTTGCCAAAAGCATTTTTTTCGAGGGATACTTAACCGTTGGAGTCGAAAAAAGTAGGCAAAACCAACTTTTTTCGGAAAAAATTTTTTTGCTTCAATCTTGCCAGAAGCATTTTTTTCGAGGGATACTTAACCGTTGGAGTCGAAAAAAGTAGGCGAAACCAACTTTTTTCGGAAAAAATTTTTTTGCTTCAATCTTGTTAAAGGCATTTTTTTCGAGGGATACTTAACCGTTGGAGTCGAAAAAAGTAGGCGAAACCAAATTTTTTCGGAAAAAATTTTTTTGCTTCAATCTTGCCAAAAGCATTTTTTTCGAGGGATACTTAACCGTTGGAGTCGAAAAAAGTAGGCGAAACCAACTTTTTTCGGAAAAAATTTTTTTGCTTCAATCTTGCCAAAAGCATTTTTTTCGAGGGATACTTAACCGTTGGAGTCGAAAAAAGTAGGCGAAACCAACTTTTTTCGGAAAAAATTTTTTTGCTTCAATCTTGCCAAAAGCATTTTTTTCGAGGGATACTTAACCGTTGGAGTCGAAAAAAGTAGGCGAAACCAACTTTTTTCGGAAAAAATTTTTTTGCTTCAATCTTGCCAAAAGCATTTTTTTCGAGGGATACTTAACCGTTGGAGTCGAAAAAAGTAGGCGAAACCAACTTTTTTCGGAAAAAATTTTTTTGCTTCAATCTTGCCAAAAGCATTTTTTTCGAGGGATACTTAACCGTTGGAGTCGAAAAAAGTAGGCGAAACCAACTTTTTTCGGAAAAAATTTTTTTGCTTCAATCTTGCCAAAAGCATTTTTTTCGAGGGATACTTAACCGTTGGAGTCGAAAAAAGTAGGCGAAACCAACTGTTTTCGGAAAAAATTTTTTTGCTTCAATCTTGCCAAAGGTATTTTTTTCGAGGGATACTTAACCGTTGGAGTCGAAAAAAGTAGGCGAAACCAGCTGTTTTCGGAAAAAATTTTTTTGCTTCAATCTTGCCAAAAGCATTTTGTTCGAGGGATACTTAACCGTTGGAGTCGAAAAAAGTAGGCGAAACCAACTTTTTTCGGAAAAAATTTTTTTGCTTCAATCTTGCCAAAAGCATTTTTTTCGAGGGATACTTAACCGTTGGAGTCGAAAAAAGTAGGCGAAACCAACTTTTTTCGGAAAAAATTTTTTTGCTTCAATCTTGCCAAAGGCATTTTTTTCGAGGGATACTTAACCGTTGGAGTCGAAAAAAGTAGGCGAAACCAACTTTTTTCGGAAAAAATTTTTTTGCTTCAATCTTGCCAAAAGCATTTTTTTCGAGGGATACTTAACCGTTGGAGTCGAAAAAAGTAGGCGAAACCAACTTTTTTCGGAAAAAATTTTTTTGCTTCAATCTTGCCAAAAGCATTTTTTTCGAGGGATACTTAACCGTTGGAGTCGAAAAAAGTAGGCGAAACCAACTTTTTTCGGAAAAAATTTTTTTGCTTCAATCTTGCCAAAAGCATTTTTTTCGAGGGATACTTAACCGTTGGAGTCGAAAAAAGTAGGCGAAACCAACTGTTTTCGGAAAAAATTTTTTTGCTTCAATCTTGCCAAAGGTATTTTTTTCGAGGGATACTTAACCGTTGGAGTCGAAAAAAGTAGGCGAAACCAACTGTTTTCGGAAAAAATTTTTTTGCTTCAATCTTGCCAAAAGCATTTAGTTCGAGGGATACTTAACCGTTGGAGTCGAAAAAAGTAGGCGAAACCAACTTTTTTCGGAAAAAATGTTTTTGCTTCAATCTTGCCAAAAGCATTTTTTTCGAGGGATACTTAACCGTTGGAGTCGAAAAAAGTAGGCGAAACCAACTTTTTTCGGAAAAAATTTTTTTGCTTCAATCTTGCCAAAAGCATTTTTTCGAGGGATACTTAACCGTTGGAGTCGAAAAAAGTAGACGAAACCAACTTTTTTCGGAAAAAATTTTTTTGCTTCAATCTTGCCAAAAGCTTTTTTTTCGAGGGATACTTAACCGTTGGAGTCGAAAAAAGTAGGCGAAACAAACTTTTTTCGGAAAAAATTTTTTTGCTTCAATCTTGCCAAAGGTATTTTTTTCGAGGGATACTTAACCGTTGGAGTCGAAAAAAGTAGGCGAAACCAACTGTTTTCGGAAAAAATTTTTTTGCTTCAATCTTGCCAAAAGCATTTTGTTCGAGGGATACTTAACCGTTGGAGTCGAAAAAAGTAGGCGAAACCAACTTTTTTCGGAAAAAATTTTTTTGCTTCAATCTTGCCAAAAGCATTTTTTTCGAGGGATACTTAACCGTTGGAGTCGAAAAAAGTAGGCGAAACCAACTTTTTTCGGAAAAAATTTTTTTGCTTCAATCTTGCCAAAAGCATTTTTTTCGAGGGATACTTAACCGTTGGAGTCGAAAAAAGTAGGCGAAACCAACTTTTTTCGGAAAAAATTTTTTTGCTTCAATCTTGCCAAAGGCATTTTTTTCGAGGGATACTTAACCGTTGGAGTCGAAAAAAGTAGGCGAAACCAACTTTTTTCGGAAAAAATTTTTTTGCTTCAATCTTGCCAAAAGCATTTTTTTCGAGGGATACTTAACCGTTGGAGTCGAAAAAAGTAGGCGAAACCAACTTTTTTCGGAAAAAATTTTTTTGCTTCAATCTTGCCAAAAGCATTTTTTTCGAGGGATACTTAACCGTTGGAGTCGAAAAAAGTAGGCGAAACCAACTTTTTTCGGAAAAAATTTTTTTGCTTCAATCTTGCCAAAAGCATTTTTTTCGAGGGATACTTAACCGTTGGAGTCGAAAAAAGTAGGCGAAACCAACTTTTTTCGGAAAAAATTTTTTTGCTTCAATCTTGCCAAAAGCATTTTTTTCGAGGGATACTTAACCGTTGGAGTCGAAAAAAGTAGGCGAAACCAACTTTTTTCGGAAAAAATGTTTATGCTTCAATCTTGCCAAAAGCATTTTTTCCGAGGGATACTTAACCGTTGGAGTCGAAAAAAGTAGGCGAAACCAACTTTTTTCGGAAAAAATTTTTTTGCTTCAATCTTGCCAAAAGCATTTTTTTCGAGGGATACTTAACCGTTGGAGTCGAAAAAAGTAGGCGAAACCAACTTTTTTCGGAAAAAATTTTTTTGCTTCAATCTTGCCAAAAGCATTTTTTTCGAGGGATACTTAACCGTTGGAGTCGAAAAAAGTAGGCGAAACCAACTTTTTTCGGAAAAAATTTTTTTGCTTCAATCTTGCCAAAAGCATTTTTTTCGAGGGATACTTAACCGTTGGAGTCGAAAAAAGTAGGCGAAACCAACTTTTTTCGGAAAAAATGTTTTTGCTTCAATCTTGCCAAAAGCATTTTTTCCGAGGGATACTTAACCGTTGGAGTCGAAAAAAGTAGGCGAAACCAACTTTTTTCGGAAAAAATTTTTTTGCTTCAATCTTGCCAAAAGCATTTTTTCGAGGGATACTTAACCGTTGGAGTCGAAAAAAGTAGACGAAACCAACTTTTTTCGGAAAAAATGTTTTTGCTTCAATCTTGCCAAAAGCTTTTTTTTCGAGGGATACTTAACCGTTGGAGTCGAAAAAAGTAGGCGAAACAAACTTTTTTCGGAAAAAATTTTGTTGCTTCAATCTTGCCAAAGGTATTTTTTTCGAGGGATACTTAACCGTTGGAGTCGAAAAAAGTAGGCGAAACCAACTGTTTTCGGAAAAAATTTTTTTGCTTCAATCTTGCCAAAAGCATTTTGTTCGAGGGATACTTAACCGTTGGAGTCGAAAAAAGTAGGCGAAACCAACTTTTTTCGGAAAAAATTTGTTTGCTTCAATCTTGCCAAAAGCATTTTTTTCGAGGGATACTTAACCGTTGGAGTCGAAAAAAGTAGGCGAAACCAACTTTTTTCGGAAAAAATTTTTTTGCTTCAATCTTGCCAAAGGCATTTTTTTCGAGGGATACTTAACCGTTGGAGTCGAAAAAAGTAGGCGAAACCAACTTTTTTCGGAAAAATTTTTTTGCTTCAATCTTGCCAAAAGCATTTTTTTCGAGGGATACTTAACCGTTGGAGTCGAAAAAAGTAGGCGAAACCAACTTTTTTCGGAAAAAATTTTTTTGCTTCAATCTTGCCAAAAGCATTTTTTTCGAGGGATACTTAACCGTTGGAGTCGAAAAAAGTAGGCGAAACCAACTTTTTTCGGAAAAAATTTTTTTGCTTCAATCTTGCCAAAGGTATTTTTTTCGAGGGATACTTAACCGTTGGAGTCGAAAAAAGTAGGCGAAACCAACTTTTTTCGGAAAAAATTTTTTTGCTTCAATCTTGCCAAAAGCATTTTTTTCGAGGGATACTTAACCGTTGGAGTCGAAAAAAGTTGGCGAAACCAACTTTTTTCGGAAAAAATTTTTTTGCTTCAATCTTGCCAAAAGCATTTTTTTCGAGGGATACTTAACCGTTGGAGTCGAAAAAAGTAGGCGAAACCAACTTTTTTCGGAAAAAATTTTTTTGCTTCAATCTTGCCAAAAGCATTTTTTTCGAGGGATACTTAGGCGAAACCAACTTTTTTCGGAAAAAATTTTTTTGCTTCAATCTTGCCAAAAGCATTTTTTTCGAGGGATACTTAACCGTTGGAGTCGAAAAAGGTAGGCGAAACCAACTTTTTTCGGAAAAAATTTTTTTGCTTCAATCTTGCCAAAGGCATTTTTTTCGAGGGATACTTAACCGTTGGAGTCGAAAAAAGTAGGCGAAACCAACTTTTTTCGGAAAAATTTTTTTTGCTTCAATCTTGCCAAAAGCATTTTTTTCGAGGGATACTTAACCGTTGGAGTCGAAAAAAGTAGGCGAAACCAACTTTTTTCGGAAAAAATTTTTTTGCTTCAATCTTGCCAAAAGCATTTTTTTCGAGGGATACTTAACCGTTGGAGTCGAAAAAAGTAGGCGAAACCAACTTTTTTCGGAAAAAATTTTTTTGCTTCAATCTTGCCAAAGGCATTTTTTTCGAGGGATACTTAACCGTTGGAGTTGATAAAAGTAGGCGAAACCAACTTTTTTCGGAAAAAATTTTTTTGCTTCAATCTTGCCAAAAGCATTTTTTTCGAGGGATACTTAACCGTTGGAGTCGAAAAAAGTAGGCGAAACCAACTTTTTTCGGAAAAAATTTTTTTGCTTCAATCTTGCCAAAAGCTTAACCGTTGGAGTCGAAAAAAGTAGGCGAAACCAACTTTTTTCGGAAAAAATTTTTTTGCTTCAATCTTGCCAAAAGCATTTTTTTCGAGGGATACTTAACCGTTGGAGTCGAAAAAAGTAGGCGAAACCAACTTTTTTCGGAAAAAGTTTTTTTGCTTCAATCTTGCCAAAAGCATTTTGTTCGAGGGATACTTAACCGTTGGAGTCGAAAAAAGTAGGCGAAACCAACTTTTTTCGGAAAAAATTTTTTTGCTTCAATCTTGCCAAAAGCATTTTTTTCGAGGGATACTTAACCGTTGGAGTCGAAAAAAGTAGGCGAAACCAACTTTTTTCGGAAAAAATTTTTTTGCTTCAATCTTGCCAAAAGCATTTTTTTCGAGGGATACTTAACCGTTGGAGTCGAAAAAAGTAGGCGAAACCAACTTTTTTCGGAAAAAATTTTTTTGCTTCAATCTTGCCAAAAGCATTTTTTTCGAGGGATACTTAACCGTTGGAGTCGAAAAAAGTAGGCGAAACCAACTTTTTTCGGAAAAAATTTTTTTGCTTCAATCTTGCCAAAGGCATTTTTTTCGAGGGATACTTAACCGTTGGAGTCGAAAAAAGTAGGCGAAACCAACTTTTTTCGGAAAAAATTTTTTTGCTTCAATCTTGCCAAAAGCATTTTTTTCGAGGGATACTTAACCGTTGGAGTCGAAAAAAGTAGGCGAAACCAACTTTTTTCGGAAAAAAATTTTTTGCTTCAATCTTGCCAAAAGCATTTTTTTCGAGGGATACTTAACCGTTGGAGTCGAAAAAAGTAGGCGAAACCAACTTTTTTCGGAAAAAATTTTTTTGCTTCAATCTTGCCAAAAGCATTTTTTTCGAGGGATACTTAACCGTTGGAGTCGAAAAAAGTAGGCGAAACCAACTTTTTTCGGAAAAAATTTTTTTGCTTCAATCTTGCCAAAAGCATTTTTTTCGAGGGATACTTAACCGTTGGAGTCGAAAAAAGTAGGCGAAACCAACTTTTTTCGGAAAAAATTTTTTTGCTTCAATCTTGCCAAAAGCATTTTTTTCGAGGGATACTTAACCGTTGGAGTCGAAAAAAGTAGGCGAAACCAACTGTTTTCGGAAAAAATTTTTTTGCTTCAATCTTGCCAAAGGTATTTTTTTCGAGGGATACTTAACCGTTGGAGTCGAAAAAAGTAGGCGAAACCAACTGTTTTCGGAAAAAATTTTTTTGCTTCAATCTTGCCAAAAGCATTTTGTTCGAGGGATACTTAACCGTTGGAGTCGAAAAAAGTAGGCGCAACCAACTTTTTTCGGAAAAAATTTTTTTGCTTCAATCTTGCCAAAAGCATTTTTTTCGAGGGATACTTAACCGTTGGAGTCGAAAAAAGTAGGCGAAACCAACTTTTTTCGGAAAAAATTTTTTTGCTTCAATCTTGCCAAAAGCATTTTTTTCGAGGGATACTTAACCGTTGGAGTCGAAAAAAGTAGGCGAAACCAACTTTTTTCGGAAAAAATTTTTTTGCTTCAATCTTGCCAAAGGTATTTTTTTCGAGGGATACTTAACCGTTGGAGTCGAAAAAAGTAGGCGAAACCAACTGTTTTCGGAAAAAATTTTTTTGCTTCAATCTTGCCAAAAGCATTTTTTTCGAGGGATACTTAACCGTTGGAGTCGAAAAAAGTAGGCGAAACCAACTTTTTTCGGAAAAAATTTTTTTGCTTCAATCTTGCCAAAAGCATTTTTTCGAGGGATACTTAACCGTTGGAGTCGAAAAAAGTAGGCGAAACCAACTTTTTTCGGAAAAAGTTTTTTTGCTTCAATCTTGCCAAAAGCATTTTGTTCGAGGGATACTTAACCGTTGGAGTCGAAAAAAGTAGGCGAAACCAACTTTTTTCGGAAAAAATTTTTTTGCTTCAATCTTGCCAAAAGCATTTTTTTCGAGGGATACTTAACCGTTGGAGTCGAAAAAAGTAGGCGAAACCAACTTTTTTCGGAAAAAATTTTTTTGCTTCAATCTTGCCAAAAGCATTTTTTTCGAGGGATACTTAACCGTTGGAGTCGAAAAAAGTAGGCGAAACCAACTTTTTTCGGAAAAAATTTTTTTGCTTCAATCTTGCCAAAAGCATTTTTTTCGAGGGATACTTAACCGTTGGAGTCGAAAAAAGTAGGCGAAACCAAATTTTTTCGGAAAAAATTTTTTTGCTTCAATCTTGCCAAAAGCATTTTTTTCGAGGGATACTTAACCGTTGGAGTCGAAAAAAGTAGGCGAAACCAACTTTTTTCGGAAAAAATTTTTTTGCTTCAATCTTGCCAAAGGTATTTTTTTCGAGGGATACTTAAACTTAACCGTTGGAGTCGAAAAAAGTAGGCGAAACCAACTTTTTCTTGCCAAACCAACTTCAATCTTGCCAAAAGCATTTTTTTCGAGGGATACTTAACCGTTGGAGTCGAAAAAAGTAGGCGAAACCAACTTTTTTCGGAAAAAATGTTTTTGCTTCAATCTTGCCAAAAGCATTTTTTTCGAGGGATACTTAACCGTTGGAGTCGAAAAAAGTAGGCGAAACCAACTTTTTTCGGAAAAAATTTTTTTGCTTCAATCTTGCCAAAAGCATTTTTTTCGAGGGATACTTAACCGTTGGAGTCGAAAAAAGTAGGCGAAACCAACTTTTTTCGGAAAAAATTTTTTTGCTTCAATCTTGCCAAAGGCATTTTTTTCGAGGGATACTTAACCGTTGGAGTCGAAAAAAGTAGGCGAAACCAACTTTTTTCGGAAAAAATTTTTTTGCTTCAATCTTGCCAAAAGCATTTTTTTCGAGGGATACTTAACCGTTGGAGTCGAAAAAAGTAGGCAAAACCAACTTTTTTCGGAAAAAATTTTTTTGCTTCAATCTTGCCAGAAGCATTTTTTTCGAGGGATACTTAACCGTTGGAGTCGAAAAAAGTAGGCGAAACCAACTTTTTTCGGAAAAAATTTTTTTGCTTCAATCTTGTTAAAGGCATTTTTTTCGAGGGATACTTAACCGTTGGAGTCGAAAAAAGTAGGCGAAACCAAATTTTTTCGGAAAAAATTTTTTTGCTTCAATCTTGCCAAAAGCATTTTTTTCGAGGGATACTTAACCGTTGGAGTCGAAAAAAGTAGGCGAAACCAACTTTTTTCGGAAAAAATTTTTTTGCTTCAATCTTGCCAAAAGCATTTTTTTCGAGGGATACTTAACCGTTGGAGTCGAAAAAAGTAGGCGAAACCAACTTTTTTCGGAAAAAATTTTTTTGCTTCAATCTTGCCAAAAGCATTTTTTTCGAGGGATACTTAACCGTTGGAGTCGAAAAAAGTAGGCGAAACCAACTTTTTTCGGAAAAAATTTTTTTGCTTCAATCTTGCCAAAAGCATTTTTTTCGAGGGATACTTAACCGTTGGAGTCGAAAAAAGTAGGCGAAACCAACTTTTTTCGGAAAAAATTTTTTTGCTTCAATCTTGCCAAAAGCGCCAAAAGCATTTTTTTTCGAGGGATACTTAACCGTTGGAGTCGAAAAAAGTAGGCGAAACCAACTTTTTTCGGAAAAAATTTTTTTGCTTCAATCTTGCCAAAGGCATTTTTTTCGAGGGATACTTAACCGTTGGAGTCGAAAAAAGTAGGCGAAACCAACTTTTTTGGGAAAAAATTTTTTTGCTTCAATCTTGCCAAAAGCATTTTTTTCGAGGGATACTTAACCGTTGGAGTCGAAAAAAGTAGGCGAAACCAACTTTTTTCGGAAAAAATTTTTTTGCTTCAATCTTGCCAAAGGCATTTTTTTCGAGGGATACTTAACCGTTGGAGTCGAAAAAAGTAGGCGAAACCAACTTTTTTCGGAAAAAATTTTTTTGCTTCAATCTTGCCAAAGGCATTTTTTTCGAGGGATACTTAACCGTTGGAGTCGAAAAAAGTAGGCGAAACCAACTTTTTTCGGAAAAAATTTTTTTGCTTCAATCTTGCCAAAAGCAATTTTTTCGAGGGATACTTAACCGTTGGAGTCGAAAAAAGTAGGCGAAACCAACTTTTTTCGGAAAAAATTTTTTTGCTTCAATCTTGCCAAAAGCATTTTTTTCGAGGGATACTTAACCGTTGGAGTCGAAAAAAGTAGGCGAAACCAACTTTTTTCGAAAAAAATTTTTTTGCTTCAATCTTGCCAAAAGCATTTTTTTCGAGGGATACTTAACCGTTGGAGTCGAAAAAAGTAGGTGTTAGAAACACTTTTGATTCTAACGCCAGCTGCCAATTCGGCTGAGAACAGACAGCCCGATAGCATCAAGATAAGAAAGGGAACTTCGTCGATCAGCTGACGCGTCGGCTGTCGGGAGAATCGATGACCCTTGGCGTCGGCCATCGGCGGGAGAAAAGTATAAATAGGGCATGTTTGGGCGCAATCGAGGATTGTGCAAATAGGAACCGAATAAAGACTAATTTTTTGGTTTTTTTTCCGCTTCCAAAATTCCTATTAAATTTCTTATTTTTTCACATTCCTTTGCACATGTTAGAACACTTTCTAACATTCCAAAAAATTAGCTTCTTTAGTTTCGTAAATTCCAAAATATTACGCTAGAAAGTTTAATTTTTCTTGGATAAAAAGTGGTGAAATCGTATAAGTGCGCGTTATTAAGATGGACCCGTTCTTGTTTAAAATGGTGGTTTGCGGAGGCGTCGGTTCGGAAACCGACGCAAGATTACCGCTGAGCACCGGACGCGGATACTTCAGTCCGGCTGCCACGGAAAGTGGCCTGTCGCCGGACCACCGAAGCTATCGGTCCACAACGGGAAAAGCTGCAATAAATGCCCCGTCGGCTGCCGCAGAAAGTGGCCTGTCGCCGATGCTGCATAGTGGCTACCCACCGTCCAACACAGTCCCGGCTGCTTGGAGAACAGGCACGTCGCCGGGAGAATATTTGGACACAACACTGACGGACCATCACTTCACGGAACGCGTAACGACACCAGCACCACAAACGGTCCGGCATCGAGATTGGTTTTCATGGCGGCGCGAAGTGCTGCTTAGAACCATATCGATTCAACGGATGCAGCTGCAGTTGGCTGTACTCGAAGACGAGGCTGCCAGGGCAGGTAGTATGGAGAAACCCGAGGAGTGGCTGCGCACCACTGATCAATGCGGCGCAGTACACCAGGAAAGGGCGAACACCGAAAATCGCATGCCCACCAACAAACACCCCGAGCGATTGCCCGAGATTGTGGAACGGCAAACCGCGATGGAGGAGAAAGTGACGCCTGCGGAAAGCGCGATGGAGGCCCAAGAGACGAGAACGACGCGCGATGGAGGTGCGATGGCGGTTCAACACAACGCGCATCATGGAAATCCGCAAGGGGCCAATCAAAGTTGCACTTTGGCACCTGCACTGGAAACGGCACAAACGACGCGCACGAATCGTGATCACGCACAAACGCACTTAGGACGAACTTCAGACGGCACTTTCCACTCACCACACACTTCACACCACGGCACAGGAACATGCAGCAATCCGGAGATGGGGGTTGATTGGGGAGAATCCTCGGAACGTGAAGGAAAAGGTCCTGCTGCGTTACGCTCGGCGCAGGATCTGAAAAGCGTGGAAAAGGAGATTGTGGCGATTTTCCTGCCCCCCGATAGTGGTGACCCGAGCAGCCCGCGTGTTTGCGACGGTTCGATCGACGTGCTGATGATGCCGGAGCCGCTGGTGCGCAATCACCGGGTTCTGGTTGGTGGAGCTGATCGCGATCGCAACGGAGGCGGCATGAGGGGTAGCGGTTATAACTACATCGGCAGCGGTGGCGGCTACAATCGCGAGCAGGATGATCGATCTGGCAGCGAGGATTCGTTTGAAGGAGTCAGGCGGCCGCAACCACCGCTTTCGTCCGTTGTGCAGCGTCGTGGCTACCATCGAAACAGCAAGTCAGTTGATGGGTTCCGTCGTCAGCCGGAATCACATTTGGGCTGCACGCCCCACCAATCTGAGGAGCCCATGAATTATCGAAACTGGTGTCACAACCCGGGGCGTTTTAGCGACCAACGTTACCGAAACCGTAGGTCAAGTAGGACGATGACTCGCGCGAGGTTGAAGCTGGCTTCAGGGACTTCACGAGTGTTTCGATACCGACGCAAACAATGGGACGCTCTACAGCGGTGGCAGCAGCGAAGGTGTTCGGTTTCGGCAAATCGGTCGATACGGCAGCCAACGAACGCGAGATCGAGAACCGGTTGCGGAAGAAGGAGCGGCCCGGACGGAGCCAGGTCCATGGCGGAGTTCACCTTTTGGATGCTCGACCCGCTCATCTCATCCGGCCAACCATCAGGTGAGGCGCACCTAGCCAGCCTACCGGCAAGTGAAGCGAACCAGATGGCAGGGATCGTGCTTGTTGCTGATACGCATCCGCCTGCACCTGATCTGTTGCACGATCTGGACGAGCCGGGTACACCGAATCTCCTTTCGAACGGCTAGGGCGGAGCCGCGACGCTCCGCGATGCTGCAGTGTAGGCACGGCAGGAGTGAATTTTTTAACACCTGCAAATAGAATTGTAGCTTTAGACGTGATAAAAAGGATTGTTACTTACCGGCAAATCAGTTAGGGCAAGCAGCAGCAGAAAACACATTTTCGCAGGTAACAACGTAACAAAGAATAGGATTAGTAAACACATAAGGCCGAATTGACAGCTGGAGAGAGAGTGAGACAACTGTGTGTCTAACTCGGGGGAGAGAATGTTAGAAACACTTTTGATTCTAACGCCAGCTGCCAATTCGGCTGAGAACAGACAGCCCGATAGCATTAAGATAAGAAAGGGAACTTCGTCGATCAGCTGACGCGTCGGCTGTCGGGAGAATCGATGACCCTTGGCGTCGGCCATCGGCGGGAGAAAAGTATAAATAGGGCATGTTTGGGCGCAATCGAGGATTGTGCAAATAGGAACCGAATAAAGACTAATTTTTTGGTTTTTTTTCCGCTTCCAAAATTCCTATTAAATTTCTTATTTTTTCACATTCCTTTGCACATGTTAGAACACTTTCTAACAGTAGGCGAAACCAACTTTTTTCGGAAAAAATTTTTTTGCTTCAATCTTGCCAAAAGCATCTTTTTCGAGGGATACTTAACCGTTGGAGTCGAAAAAAGTAGGCGAAACCAACTTTTTTCGGAAAAAATTGTTTTGCTTCAATCTTGCCAAAAGCATTTTTTTCGAGGGATACTTAACCGTTGGAGTCGAAAAAAGTAGGCGAAACCAACTTTTTTCGGAAAAATTTTTTTTGTTTCAATCTTGCCAAAGGCATTTTTTTCGAGGGATACTTAACCGTTGGAGTCGAAAAAAGTAGGCGAAACCAACTTTTTTCGGAAAAAATTTTTTTGCTTCAATCTTGCCAAAAGCATTTTTTTCGAGGGATACTTAACCTTTGGAGTCGAAAAAAGTAGGCGAAACCAACTTTTTTCGGAAAAAATTTTTTTGCTTCAATCTTACCAAAAGCATTTTTTTCGAGGGATACTTAACCGTTGGAGTCGAAAAAAGTAGGCGAAACCAACTTTTTTCGGAAAAAATTTTTTTGCTTCAATCTTGCCAAAAGCATTTTTTTCGAGGGATACTTAACCGTTGGAGTCGAAAAAAGTAGGCGAAACCAACTTTTTTCGGAAAAAATTTTTTTGCTTCAATCTTGCCAAAAGCATTTTTTTCGAGGGATACTTAACCGTTGGAGTCGAAAAAAGTAGGCGAAACCAACTTTTTTCGGAAAAAATTTTTTTGCTTCAATCTTGCCAAAAGCATTTTTTTCGAGGGATACTTAACCGTTGGAGTCGAAAAAAGTAGGCGAAACCAACTTTTTTCGGAAAAAATTTTTTTGCTTCAATCTTGCCAAAAGCATTTTTTTCGAGGGATACTTAACCGTTGGAGTCGAAAAAAGTAGGCGAAACCAACTTTTTTCGGAAAAAATTTTTTTGCTTCAATCTTGCCAAAGGCATTTTTTTCGAGGGATACTTAACCGTTGGAGTCGAAAAAAGTAGGCGAAACCAACTTTTTTCGGAAAAAATTTTTTTGCTTCAATCTTGCCAAAAGCATTTTTTTCGAGGGATACTTAACCGTTGGAGTCGAAAAAAGTAGGCGAAACCAACTTTTTTCGGAAAAAATTTTTTTGCTTCAATCTTGCCAAAAGCATTTTTTCGAGGGATACTTAACCGTTGGAGTCGAAAAAAGTAGGCGAAACCAACTTTTTTCGGAAAAAATTTTTTTGCTTCAATCTTGCCAAAAGCATTTTTTTTCGAGGGATACTTAACCGTTGGAGTCGAAAAAAGTAGGCGAAACCAACTTTTTTCGAAAAAAATTGTTTTGCTTCAATCTTGCCAAAAGCATTTTTTTCGAGGGATACTTTACCGTTGGAGTCGAAAAAAGTAGGCGAAACCAACTTTTTTCGGAAAAAATTGTTTTGCTTCAATCTTGCCAAAAGCATTTTTTTCGAGGGATACTTAACCGTTGGAGTCGAAAAAAGTAGGCGAAACCAACTTTTTTCGGAAAAAATTTTTTTGCTTCAATCTTGCCAAAAGCATTTTTTTCGAGGGATACTTAACCGTTGGAGTCGAAAAAAGTAGGCGAAACCAACTTTTTTCGGAAAAAATTTTTTTGCTTCAATCTTGCCAAAAGCATTTTTTTCGAGGGATACTTAACCGTTGGAGTCGAAAAAAGTAGGCGAAACCAACTTTTTTCGGAAAAAATTTTTTTGCTTCAATCTTGCCAAAAGCATTTTTTTCGAGGGATACTTAACCGTTGGAGTCGAAAAAAGTAGGCGAAACCAACTTTTTTCGGAAAAAATTTTTTGCTTCAATCTTGCCAAAGGCATTTTTTTCGAGGGATACTTAACCGTTGGAGTCGAAAAAAGTAGGCGAAACCAACTTTTTTCGGAAAAAAATTTTTTGCTTCAATCTTGCCAAAAGCATTTTTTTCGAGGGATACTTAACCGTTGGAGTCGAAAAAAGTAGGCGAAACCAACTTTTTTCGGAAAAAATTTTTTTGCTTCAATCTTGCCAAAAGCATTTTTTTCGAGGGATACTTAACCGTTGGAGTCCAAAAAAGTAGGCGAAACCAACTTTTTTCGGAAAAAAATTTTTTGCTTCAATCTTGCCAAAAGCATTTTTTTCGAGGGATACTTAACCGTTGGAGTCGAAAAAAGTAGGCGAAACCAACTTTTTTCGAAAAAAATTTTTTTGCTTCAATCTTGCCAAAAGCATTTTTTTCGAGGGATACTTAACCGTTGGAGTCGAAAAAAGTAGGTGTTAGAAACACTTTTGATTCTAACGCCAGCTGCCAAGTCGGCTGAGAACAGACAGCCCGATAGCATCAAGATAAGAAAGGGAACTTCGTCGATCAGCTGACGCGTCGGCTGTCGGGAGAATCGATGACCCTTGGCGTCGGCCATCGGCGGGAGAAAAGTATAAATAGGGCATGTTTGGGCGCAATCGAGGATTGTGCAAATAGGAACCGAATAAAGACTAATTTTTTGGTTTTTTTTCCGCTTCCACAATTCCTATTAAATTTCTTATTTTTTCACATTCCTTTGCACATGTTAGAACACTTTCTAACAGTAGGCGAAACCAACTTTTTTCGGAAAAAATTTTTTTGCTTCAATCTTGCCAAAAGCATCTTTTTCGAGGGATACTTAACCGTTGGAGTCGAAAAAAGTAGGCGAAACCAACTTTTTTCGGAAAAAATTGTTTTGCTTCAATCTTGCCAAAAGCATTTTTTTCGAGGGATACTTAACCGTTGGAGTCGAAAAAAGTAGGCGAAACCAACTTTTTTCGGAAAATTTTTTTTGCTTCAATCTTGCCAAAGGCATTTTTTTCGAGGGATACTTAACCGTTGGAGTCGAAAAAAGTAGGCGAAACCAACTTTTTTCGGAAAAAATTTTTTTGCTTCAATCTTGCCAAAAGCATTTTTTTCGAGGGATACTTAACCTTTGGAGTCGAAAAAAGTAGGCGAAACCAACTTTTTTCGGAAAAAATTTTTTTGCTTCAATCTTGCCAAAAGCATTTTTTTCGAGGGATACTTAACCGTTGGAGTCGAAAAAAGTAGGCGAAACCAACTTTTTTCGGAAAAAATTTTTTTGCTTCAATCTTGCCAAAAGCATTTTTTTCGAGGGATACTTAACCGTTGGAGTCGAAAAAAGTAGGCGAAACCAACTTTTTTCGGAAAAAATTTTTTTGCTTCAATCTTGCCAAAAGCATTTTTTTCGAGGGATACTTAACCGTTGGAGTCGAAAAAAGTAGGCGAAACCAACTTTTTTCGGAAAAAATTTTTTTGCTTCAATCTTGCCAAAAGCATTTTTTTCGAGGGATACTTAACCGTTGGAGTCGAAAAAAGTAGGCGAAACCAACTTTTTTCGGAAAAAATTTTTTTGCTTCAATCTTGCCAAAAGCATTTTTTTCGAGGGATACTTAACCGTTGGAGTCGAAAAAAGTAGGCGAAACCAACTTTTTTCGGAAAAAATTTTTTTGCTTCAATCTTGCCAAAGGCATTTTTTTCGAGGGATACTTAACCGTTGGAGTCGAAAAAAGTAGGCGAAACCAACTTTTTTCGGAAAAAATTTTTTTGCTTCAATCTTGCCAAAAGCATTTTTTTCGAGGGATACTTAACCGTTGGAGTCGAAAAAAGTAGGCGAAACCAACTTTTTTCGGAAAAAATTTTTTTGCTTCAATCTTGCCAAAAGCATTTTTTCGAGGGATACTTAACCGTTGGAGTCGAAAAAAGTAGGCGAAACCAACTTTTTTCGGAAAAAATTTTTTTGCTTCAATCTTGCCAAAAGCATTTTTTTTCGAGGGATACTTAACCGTTGGAGTCGAAAAAAGTAGGCGAAACCAACTTTTTTCGGAAAAAATTGTTTTGCTTCAATCTTGCCAAAAGCATTTTTTTCGAGGGATACTTTACCGTTGGAGTCGAAAAAAGTAGGCGAAACCAACTTTTTTCGGAAAAAATTTTTTTGCTTCAATCTTGCCAAAAGCATTTTTTTCGAGGGATACTTAACCGTTGGAGTCGAAAAAAGTAGGCGAAACCAACTTTTTTCGGAAAAAATTTTTTTGCTTCAATCTTGCCAAAGGCATTTTTTTCGAGGGATACTTAACCGTTGGAGTCGAAAAAAGTAGGCGAAACCAACTTTTTTCGGAAAAAATTTTTTTGCTTCAATCTTGCCAAAAGCATTTTTTTCGAGGGATACTTAACCGTTGGAGTCGAAAAAAGTAGGCGAAACCAACTTTTTTCGGAAAAAATTTTTTTGCTTCAATCTTGCCAAAAGCATTTTTTTCGAGGGATACTTAACCGTTGGAGTCGAAAAAAGTAGGCGAAACCAACTTTTTTCGGAAAAAATTTTTTGCTTCAATCTTGCCAAAGGCATTTTTTTCGAGGGATACTTAACCGTTGGAGTCGAAAAAAGTAGGCGAAACCAACTTTTTTCGGAAAAAAATTTTTTGCTTCAATCTTGCCAAAAGCATTTTTTTCGAGGGATACTTAACCGTTGGAGTCGAAAAAAGTAGGCGAAACCAACTTTTTTCGGAAAAAATTTTTTTGCTTCAATCTTGCCAAAAGCATTTTTTTCGAGGGATACTTAACCGTTGGAGTCGAAAAAAGTAGGCGAAACCAACTTTTTTCGGAAAAAATTTTTTTGCTTCAACCTTGCCAAAAGCATTTTTTTCGAGGGATACTTAACCGTTGGAGTCGAAAAAAGTAGGCGAAACCAACTTTTTTCGGAAAAAATTTTTTTGCTTCAATCTTGCCAAAAGCATTTTTTTCGAGGGATACTTAACCGTTGGAGTCGAAAAAAGTAGGCGAAACCAACTTTTTTCGGAAAAAATTTTTTTGCTTCAATCTTGCCAAAAGCATTTTTTTCGAGGGATACTTAACCGTTGGAGTCGAAAAAAGTAGGCGAAACCAACTTTTTTCGGAAAAAAATTGTTTGCTTCAATCTTGCCAAAAGCATCTTTTTCGAGGGATACTTAACCGTTGGAGTCGAAAAAAGTAGGCGAAACCAACTTTTTTCGGAAAAAATTTTTTTGCTTCAATCTTGCCAAAAGCATTTTTTTCGAGGGATACTTAACCGTTGGAGTCGAAAAAAGTAGGCGAAACCAACTTTTTTCGGAAAAAATTTTTTTGCTTCAATCTTGCCAAAAGCATTTTTTTCGAGGGATACTTAACCGTTGGAGTCGAAAAAAGTAGGCGAAACCAACTTTTTTCGGAAAAAATTGTTTTGCTTCAATCTTGCCAAAAGCATTTTTTTCGAGGGATACTTAACCGTTGGAGTCGAAAAAAGTAGGCGAAACCAACTTTTTTCGGAAAAAATTTTTTTGCTTCAATCTTGCCAAAAGCATTTTTTTCGAGGGATACTTAACCGTTGGAGTCGAAAAAAGTAGGCGAAACCAACTTTTTTCGGAAAAAATTTTTTTGCTTCAATCTTGCCAAAAGCATTTTTTTCGAGGTATACTTAACCGTTGGAGTCGAAAAAAGTAGGCGAAACCAACTTTTTTCGGAAAAATTTTTTTTTCTTCAATCTTGCCAAAAGCATTTTTTTCGAGGGATACTTAACCGTTGGAGTCGAAAAAAGTAGGCGAAACCAACTTTTTTCGGAAAAAATTTTTTTGCTTC
Organism: Anopheles ziemanni; assembly: GCF_943734765.1. Taxonomy (NCBI): domain Eukaryota; kingdom Metazoa; phylum Arthropoda; class Insecta; order Diptera; family Culicidae; genus Anopheles; species Anopheles ziemanni. The sequence goes on along the minus strand of NW_026690044.1, from coordinate 132,836 downwards.
AATCTTGCCAAAAGCATTTTTTTCGAGGGACACTTAACCGTTGGAGTCGAAAAAAGTAGGCGAAACCAACTTTTTTCGGAAAAAAATTTTATGCTTCAATCTTGCCAAAAGCATTTTTTTCGAGGGATACTTAACCGTTGGAGTCGAAAAAAGTAGGCGAAACCAACTTTTTTCGGAAAAAAATTTGTTGCTTCAATCTTGCCAAAAGCATTTTTTTCGAGGGATACTTAACCGTTGGAGTCGAAAAAAGTAGGCGAAACCAACTTTTTTCGGAAAAATTTTTTTGCTTCAATCTTGCCAAAAGCATTTTTTTCGAGGGATACTTAACCGTTGGAGTCGAAAAAAGTAGGCGAAACCAACTTTTTTCGGAAAAAATTATTTTGCTTCAATCTTGCCAAAAGCATTTTTTTCGAGGGATACTTAACCGTTGGAGTCGAAAAAAGTAGGCGAAACCAACTTTTTTCGGAAAAAATTTTTTTGCTTCAATCTTGCCAAAAGCATTTTTTCGAGGGATACTTAACCGTTGGAGTCGAAAAAAGTAGGCGAAACCAACTTTTTTCGGAAAAAATTTTTTTGCTTCAATCTTGCCAAAAGCATTTTTTTTCGAGAGATACTTAACCGTTGGAGTCGAAAAAAGTAGGCGAAACCAACTTTTTTCGAAAAAAATTGTTTTGCTTCAATCTTGCCAAAAGCATTTTTTTCGAGGGATACTTTACCGTTGGAGTCGAAAAAAGTAGGCGAAACCAACTTTTTTCGGAAAAAATTGTTTTGCTTCAATCTTGCCAAAAGCATTTTTTTCGAGGGATACTTAACCGTTGGAGTCGAAAAAAGTAGGCGAAACCAACTTTTTTCGGAAAAAATTTTTTTGCTTCAATCTTGCCAAAAGCATTTTTTTCGAGGGATACTTAACCGTTGGAGTCGAAAAAAGTAGGCGAAACCAACTTTTTTCGGAAAAAATTTTTTTGCTTCAATCTTGCCAAAAGCATTTTTTTCGAGGGATACTTAACCGTTGGAGTCGAAAAAAGTAGGCGAAACCAACTTTTTTCGGAAAAAATTTTTTTGCTTCAATCTTGCCAAAAGCATTTTTTTCGAGGGATACTTAACCGTTGGAGTCGAAAAAAGTAGGCGAAACCAACTTTTTTCGGAAAAAATTTTTTGCTTCAATCTTGCCAAAGGCATTTTTTTCGAGGGATACTTAACCGTTGGAGTCGAAAAAAGTAGGCGAAACCAACTTTTTTCGGAAAAAAATTTTTTGCTTCAATCTTGCCAAAAGCATTTTTTTCGAGGGATACTTAACCGTTGGAGTCGAAAAAAGTAGGCGAAACCAACTTTTTTCGGAAAAAATTTTTTTGCTTCAATCTTGCCAAAAGCATTTTTTTCGAGGGATACTTAACCGTTGGAGTCGAAAAAAGTAGGCGAAACCAACTTTTTTCGGAAAAAATTTTTTTGCTTCAACCTTGCCAAAAGCATTTTTTTCGAGGGATACTTAACCGTTGGAGTCGAAAAAAGTAGGCGAAACCAACTTTTTTCGGAAAAAATTTTTTTGCTTCAATCTTGCCAAAAGCATTTTTTTCGAGGGATACTTAACCGTTGGAGTCGAAAAAAGTAGGCGAAACCAACTTTTTTCGGAAAAAATTTTTTTGCTTCAATCTTGCCAAAAGCATTTTTTTCGAGGGATACTTAACCGTTGGAGTCGAAAAAAGTAGGCGAAACCAACTTTTTTCGGAAAAAATTGTTTGCTTCAATCTTGCCAAAAGCATCTTTTTCGAGGGATACTTAACCGTTGGAGTCGAAAAAAGTAGGCGAAACCAACTTTTTTCGGAAAAAATTTTTTTGCTTCAATCTTGCCAAAAGCATTTTTTTCGAGGGATACTTAACCGTTGGAGTCGAAAAAAGTAGGCGAAACCAACTTTTTTCGGAAAAAATTTTTTTGCTTCAATCTTGCCAAAAGCATTTTTTTCGAGGGATACTTAACCGTTGGAGTCGAAAAAAGTAGGCGAAACCAACTTTTTTCGGAAAAAATTGTTTTGCTTCAATCTTGCCAAAAGCATTTTTTTCGAGGGATACTTAACCGTTGGAGTCGAAAAAAGTAGGCGAAACCAACTTTTTTCGGAAAAAATTTTTTTGCTTCAATCTTGCCAAAAGCATTTTTTTCGAGGGATACTTAACCGTTGGAGTCGAAAAAAGTAGGCGAAACCAACTTTTTTCGGAAAAAATTTTTTTGCTTCAATCTTGCCAAAAGCATTTTTTTCGAGGGATACTTAACCGTTGGAGTCGAAAAAAGTAGGCGAAACCAACTTTTTTCGGAAAAATTTTTTTTTCTTCAATCTTGCCAAAAGCATTTTTTTCGAGGGATACTTAACCGTTGGAGTCGAAAAAAGTAGGCGAAACCAACTTTTTTCGGAAAAAATTTTTTTGCTTCAATCTTGCCAAAAGCATTTTTTTCGAGGGACACTTAACCGTTGGAGTCGAAAAAAGTAGGCGAAACCAACTTTTTTCGGAAAAAAATTTTATGCTTCAATCTTGCCAAAAGCATTTTTTTCGAGGGATACTTAACCGTTGGAGTCGAAAAAAGTAGGCGAAACCAACTTTTTTCGGAAAAAAATTTGTTGCTTCAATCTTGCCAAAAGCATTTTTTTCGAGGGATACTTAACCGTTGGAGTCGAAAAAAGTAGGCGAAACCAACTTTTTTCGGAAAAATTTTTTTGCTTCAATCTTGCCAAAAGCATTTTTTTCGAGGGATACTTAACCGTTGGAGTCGAAAAAAGTAGGCGAAACCAACTTTTTTCGGAAAAAATTATTTTGCTTCAATCTTGCCAAAAGCATTTTTTTCGAGGGATACTTAACCGTTGGAGTCGAAAAAAGTAGGCGAAACCAACTTTTTTCGGAAAAAATTTTTTTGCTTCAATCTTGCCAAAAGCATTTTTTTCGAGGGATACTTAACCGTTGGAGTCGAAAAAAGTAGGCGAAACCAACTTTTTTCGGAAAAAATTTTTTTGCTTCAATCTTGCCTAAAGCATTTTTTTCGAGGGATACTTAACCGTTGGAGTCGAAAAAAGTAGGCGAAACCAACTTTTTTCGGAAAAAAATTTTTTGCTTCAATCTTGCCAAAAGCATTTTTTTCGAGGGATACTTAACCGTTGGAGTCGAAAAAAGTAGGCGAAACCAACTTTTTTCGGAAAAAAATTTTTTGCTTCAATCTTGCCAAAAGCATCTTTTTCGAGGGATACTTAACCGTTGGAGTCGAAAAAAGTAGGCGAAACCAACTTTTTTCGGAAAAAATTTTTTTGCTTCAATCTTGCCAAAAGCATTTTTTTCGAGGGATACTTAACCGTTGGAGTCGAAAAAAGTAGGCGAAACCAACTTTTTTCGGAAAAAAATTTTTTGCTTCAATCTTGCCAAAAGCATTTTTTTCGAGGGATACTTAACCGTTGGAGTCGAAAAAAGTAGGCGAAACCAACTTTTTTCGGAAAAAATTTTTTTGCTTCAATCTTGCCAAAAGCATTTTTTTCGAGGGATACTTAACCGTTGGAGTCGAAAAAAGTAGGCGAAACCAACTTTTTTCGGAAAAATTTTTTTGCTTCAATCTTGCCAAAAGCATTTTTTTCGAGGGATACTTAACCGTTGGAGTCGAAAAAAGTAGGCGAAACCAACTTTTTTCGGAAAAAAATTTTTTGCTTCAATCTTGCCAAAAGCATCTTTTTCGAGGGATACTTAACCGTTGGAGTCGAAAAAAGTAGGCGAAACCAACTTTTTTCGGAAAAAATTTTTTTGCTTCAATCTTGCCAAAAGCATTTTTTTCGAGGGAAACTTAACCGTTGGAGTCGAAAAAAGTAGGCGAAACCAACTTTTTACGGAAAAAATTTTTTTGCTTCAATCTTGCCAAAAGCATTTTTTTCGAGGGATACTTAACCGTTGGAGTCGAAAAAAGTAGGCGAAACCAACTTTTTTCGGAAAAAATTTTTTTGCTTCAATCTTTCCAAAAGCATTTTTTTCGAGGGATACTTAACCGTTGGAGTCGAAAAAAGTAGGCGAAACCAACTTTTTTCGGAAAAAATTTTTTTGCTTCAATCTTGCCAAAAGCATTTTTTTCGAGGGATACTTAACCGTTGGAGTCGAAAAAAGTAGGCGAAACCAACTTTTTTCGGAAAAAATTTTTTTGCTTCAATCTTGCCAAAAGCATTTTTTTCGAGGGAAACTTAACCGTTGGAGTCGAAAAAAGTAGGCGAAACAAACTTTTTTCGGAAAAAAATTATTTGCTTCAATCTTGCCAAAAGCATCTTTTTCGAGGGATACTTAACCGTTGGAGTCGAAAAAAGTAGGCGAAACCAACTTTTTTCGGAAAAAAATTTTTTGCTTCAATCTTGCCAAAAGCATCTTTTTCGAGGGATACTTAACCGTTGGAGTCGAAAAAAGTAGGCGAAACCAACTTTTTTCGGAAAAAATTTTTTTGCTTCAATCTTGCCAAAAGCATTTTTTTCGAGGGATACTTAACCGTTGGAGTCGAAAAAAGTAGGCGAAACCAACTTTTTTCGGAAAAAATTTTTTTGCTTCAATCTTGCCAAAGGCATTTTTTTCGAGGGATACTTAACCGTTGGAGTCGAAAAAAGTAAGCGAAACCAACTTTTTTCGGAAAAAATTTTTTTGCTTCAATCTTGCCAAAAGCATTTTTTTCGAGGGATACTTAACCGTTGGAGTCGAAAAAAGTAGGCGAAACCAACTTTTTTCGGAAAAAAGTTTTTTGCTTCAATCTTGCCAAAAGCATTTTTTTCGAGGGATACTTAACCGTTGGAGTCGAAAAAAGTAGGCGAAACCAACTTTTTTCGGAAAAAAATTTTTTGCTTCAATCTTGCCAAAAGCATCTTTTTCGAGGGATACTTAACCGTTGGAGTCGAAAAAAGTAGGCGAAACCAACTTTTTTCGGAAAAAATTTTTTTGCTTCAATCTTGCCAAAAGCATTTTTTTCGAGGGATACTTAACCGTTGGAGTCGAAAAAAGTAGGCGAAACCAACTTTTTTCGGAAAAAATTTTTTTGCTTCAATCTTGCCAAAGGCATTTTTTTCGAGGGATACTTAACCGTTGGAGTCGAAAAAAGTAGGCGAAACCAACTTTTTTCGGAAAAAATTTTTTTGCTTCAATCTTGCCAAAAGCATTTTTTTCGAGGGATACGTAACCGTTGGAGTCGAAAAAAGTAGGCGAAACCAACTTTTTTCGGAAAAAATTTTTTTGCTTCAATCTTGCCAAAAGCATTTTTTTTCGAGGGATACTTAACCGTTGGAGTCGAAAAAAGTAGGCGAAACCAACTTTTTTCGGAAAAATTTTTTTTGCTTCAATCTTGCCAAAAGCATTTTTTTCGAGGGATACTTAACCGTTGAAGTCGAAAAAAGTAGGCGAAACCAACTTTTTTCGGAAAAAATTTTTTTGCTTCAATCTTGCCAAAGGCATTTTTTTCGAGGGATACTTAACCGTTGGAGTCGAAAAAAGTAGGCGAAACCAACTTTTTTCGGAAAAACTTTTTTTGCTTCAATCTTGCCAAAAGCATTTTTTTCGAGGGATACTTAACCGTTGGAGTCGAAAAAAGTAGGCGAAACCAACTTTTTTCGGAAAAAATTTGTTTGCTTCAATCTTGCCGAAAGCATTTTTTTCGAGGGATACTTAACCGTTGGAGTCGAAAAAAGTAGGCGAAACCAACTTTTTTCGGAAAAAATTTTTTTGCTTCAATCTTGCCAAAGGCATTTTTTTCGAGGGATTCTTAACCGTTGGAGTCGAAAAAAGTAGGCGAAACCAACTTTTTTCGGAAAAAATTTTTTTGCTTCAATCATGCCAAAGGCATTTTTTTCGAGGGATACTTAACCGTTGGAGTCGAAAAAAGTAGGCGAAACCAACTTTTTTCGGAAAAAATTTTTTTGCTTCAATCTTGCCAAAAGCATTTTTTTCGAGGGATACTTAACCGTTGGAGTCGAAAAAAGTAGGCGAAACCAACTTTTTTCGGAAAAAATTTTTTTGCTTCAATCTTGCCAAAAGCATTTTTTTCGAGGGATACTTAACCGTTGGAGTCGAAAAAAGTAGGCAAAACCAACTTTTTTCGGAAAAAATTTTTTTGCTTCAATCTTGCCAAAGGCATTTTTTTCGAGGGATACTTAACCGTTGGAGTCGAAAAAAGTAGGCGAAACCAACTTTTTTCGGAAAAAATTTTTTTGCTTCAATCTTGCCAAAAGCATTTTTTTCGAGGGATACTTAACCGTTGGAGTCGAAAAAAGTAGGCGAAACCAACTTTTTTCGGAAAAAATTTGTTTGCTTCAATCTTGCCAAAAGCATTTTTTTCGAGGGATACTTAACCGTTGGAGTCGAAAAAAGTAGGCGAAACCAACTTTTTTCGGAAAACATTTTTTTGCTTCAATCTTGCCAAAAGCATTTTTTTCGAGGGATACTTAACCGTTGGAGTCGAAAAAAGTAGGCGAAACCAACTTTTTTCGGAAAAAATTTTTTTGCTTCAATCTTGCCAAAAGCATTTTTTTCGAGGGATACTTAACCGTTGGAGTCGAAAAAAGTAGGCGAAACCAACTTTTTTCGGAAAAAATTTGTTTGCTTCAATCTTGCCAAAAGCATTTTTTTCGAGGGATACTTAACCGTTGGAGTCGAAAAAAGTAGGCGAAACCAACTTTTTTCGGAAAAAATTTTTTTGCTTCAATCTTGCCAAAGGCATTTTTTTCGAGGGATACTTAACCGTTGGAGTCGAAAAAAGTAGGCGAAACCAACTTTTTTCGGAAAAAATGTTTTTGCTTCAATCTTGCCAAAAGCATTTTTTTCGAGGGATACTTAACCGTTGGAGTCGAAAAAAGTAGGCGAAACCAACTTTTTTCGGAAAAAATGTTTTTGCTTCAATCTTGCCAAAAGCATTTTTTTCGAGGGATACTTAACCGTTGGAGTCGAAAAAAGTAGGCGAAACCAACTTTTTTCGGAAAAAATTTTTTTGCTTCAATCTTGCCAAAGGCATTTTTTTCGAGGGTTACTTAACCGTTGGAGTCGAAAAAAGTAGGCGAAACCAACTTTTTTCGGAAAAAATTTTTTTGCTTCAATCTTGCCAAAAGCATTTTTTTCGAGGGATACTTAACCGTTAGAGTCGAAAAAAGTAGGCGAAACCAACTTTTTTCGGAAAAAATTTTTTTGCTTCAATCTTGCCAAAAGCATTTTTTTCGAGGGATACTTAACCGTTGGAGTCGAAAAAAGTAGGCGAAACCAACTTTTTTCGGACAAAATTTTTTTGCTTCAATCTTGCCAAAGGCATTTTTTTCGAGGGATACTTAACCGTTGGAGTCGAAAAAAGTAGGCGAAACCAACTTTTTTCGGAAAAAATTTTTTTGCTTCAATCTTGCCAAAAGCATTTTTTTCGAGGGATACTTAACCGTTGGAGTCGAAAAAAGTAGGCGAAACCAACTTTTTTCGGAAAAAATTTTTTTGCTTCAATCTTGCCAAAAGCATTTTTTTCGAGGTATACTTAACCGTTGGAGTCGAAAAAAGTAGGCGAAACCAACTTTTTTCGGAAAAAATTTTTTTGCTTCAATCTTGCCAAAGGCATTTTTTTCGAGGGATACTTAACCGTTGGAGTCGAAAAAAGTAGGCGAAACCAACTTTTTTCGGAAAAAATTTTTTTGCTTCAATCTTGCCAAAAGCATTTTTTTCGAGGGATACTTAACCGTTGGAGTCGAAAAAAGTAGGCGAAACCAACTTTTTTCGGAAAAAATTTTTTTGCTTCAATCTTGCCAAAAGCATTTTTTTCGAGGGATACTTAACCGTTGGAGTCGAAAAAAGTAGGCGAAACCAACTTTTTTCGGAAAAAATTTTTTTGCTTCAATCTTGCCAAAAGCATCTTTTTCGAGGGATACTTAACCGTTGGAGTCGAAAAAAGTAGGCGAAACCAACTTTTTTCGGAAAAAATTTTTTTGCTTCAATCTTGCCAAAAGCATTTTTTTCGAGGGATACTTAACCGTTGGAGTCGAAAAAAGTAGGCGAAACCAACTTTTTTCGGAAAAAATTTTTTTGCTTAAACTTTTTTCGGAAAAAATTTTTTTGCTTCAATCTTGCCAAAAGCATTTTTTTCGAGGGATACTTAACCGTTGGAGTCGAAAAAAGTAGGCGAAACCAACTTTTTTCGGAAAAAATTATTTTGCTTCAATCTTGCCAAAAGCATTTTTTTCGAGGGATACTTAACCGTTGGAGTCGAAAAAAGTAGGCGAAACCAACTTTTTTCGGAAAAAATTTTTTTGCTTCAATCTTGCCAAAAGCATTTTTTTCGAGGGATACTTAACCGTTGGAGTCGAAAAAAGTAGGCGAAACCAACTTTTTTCGGAAAAATTTTTTTGCTTCAATCTTGCCAAAAGCATTTTTTTCGAGGGATACTTAACCGTTGGAGTCGAAAAAAGTAGGCGAAACCAACTTTTTTCGGAAAAAATTTTTTTGCTTCAATCTTGCCAAAAGCATTTTTTTCGAGGGATACTTCGTTGGAGTCGAAAAAAGTAGGCGAAACCAACTTTTTTCGGAAAAAATTTTTTTGCTTCAATCTTGCCAAAGGCATTTTTTTCGAGGGATACTTAACCGTTGGAGTCGAAAAAAGTAGGCGAAACCAACTTTTTTCGGAAAAAATTTTTTTGCTTCAATCTTGCCAAAGGCATTTTTTTCGAGGGATACTTAACCGTTGGAGTCGAAAAAAGTAGGCGAAACCAACTTTTTTCGGAAAAAATTTTTTTGCTTCAATCTTGCCAAAAGCATTTTTTTCGAGGGATACTTAACCGTTGGAGTCGAAAAAAGTAGGCGAAACCAACTTTTTTCGGAAAAAATTTTTTTGCTTCAATCTTGCCAAAAGCATTTTTTTCGAGGGATACTTCGTTGGAGTCGAAAAAAGTAGGCGAAACCAACTTTTTTCGGAAAAAATTTTTTTGCTTCAATCTTGCCAAAGGCATTTTTTTCGAGGGATACTTAACCGTTGGAGTCGAAAAAAGTAGTCGAAACCAACTTTTTTCGGAAAAAATTTTTTTGCTTCAATCTTGCCAAAAGCATTTTTTTCGAGGGATACTTAACCGTTGGAGTCGAAAAAAGTAGGCGAAACCAACTTTTTTCGGAAAAATTTTTTTGCTTCAATCTTGCCAAAAGCATTTTTTTCGAGGGATACTTAACCGTTGGAGTCGAAAAAAGTAGGCGAAACCAACTTTTTTCGGAAAAAATTTTTTTGCTTCAATCTTGCCAAAGGCATTTTTTTCGAGGGATACTTAACCGTTGGAGTCGAAAAAAGTAGGCGAAACCAACTTTTTTCGGAAAAAATTTTTTTGCTTCAATCTTGCCAAAAGCATTTTTTTCGAGGGATACTTAACCGTTGGAGTCGAAAAAAGTAGGCGAAACCAACTTTTTTCGGAAAAAATTTTTTTGCTTCAATCTTGCTAAAAGCATTTTTTTCGAGGGATACTTAACCGTTGGAGTCGAAAAAAGTAGGCGAAACCAACTTTTTTCGGAAAAAATTTTTTTGCTTCAATCTTGCCAAAGGCATTTTTTTCGAGGGATACTTAACCGTTGGAGTCGAAAAAAGTAGGCGAAACCAACTTTTTTCGGAAATAATTTTTTTGCTTCAATCTTGCCAAAAGCATTTTTTTCGAGGGATACTTAACCGTTGGAGTCGAAAAAAGTAGGCGAAACCAACTTTTTTCGGAAAAAATTTTTTTGCTTCAATCTTGCCAAAAGCATTTTTTTCGAGGGATACTTAACCGTTGGAGTCGAAAAAAGTAGGCGAAACCAAATTTTTTCGGAAAAAATGTTTTTGCTTCAATCTTGCCAAAAGCATTTTTTTCGAGGGATACTTAACCGTTGGAGTCGAAAAAAGTAGGAGAAACCAACTTTTTTCGGAAAAAATTTTTTTGCTTCAATCTTGCCAAAGGCATTTTTTTCGAGGGATACTTAACCGTTGGAGTCGAAAAAAGTAGGCGAAACCAACTTTTTTCGGAAAAAATTTTTTTGCTTCAATCTTGCCAAAAGCATTTTTTTCGAGGGATACTTAACCGTTGGAGTCGAAATAAGTAGGCGAAACCAACTTTTTTCGGAAAAAATTTTTTTGCTTCAATCTTGCCAAAAGCATTTTTTTCGAGGGATACTTAACCGTTGGAGTCGAAAAAAGTAGGCGAAACCAACTTTTTTCGGAAAAATTTTTTTTGCTTCAATCTTGCCAAAGGCATTTTTTTCGAGGGATACTTAACCGTTGGAGTCGAAAAAAGTAGGCGAAACCAACTTTTTTCGGAAAAAATTTTTTTGCTTCAATCTTGCCAAAAGCATTTTTTTCGAGGGATACTTAACCGTTGGAGTCGAAAAAAGTAGGCGAAACCAACTTTTTTCGGAAAAAATTTTTTTGCTTCAATCTTGCCAAAAGCATTTTTTTCGAGGGATACTTAACCGTTGGAGTCGAAAAAAGTAGGCGAAACCAACTTTTTTCGGAAAAAATTTTTTTGCTTCAATCTTGCCAAAGGCATTTTTTTCGAGGGATACTTAACCGTTGGAGTCGAAAAAAGTAGGCGAAACCAACTTTTTTCGGAAAAAATTTTTTTGCTTCAATCTTGCCTAAAGCATTTTTTTCGAGGGATACTTAACCGTTGGAGTCGAAAAAAGTAGGCGAAACCAACTTTTTTCGGAAAAAATTTTTTTGCTTCAATCTTGCCAAAAGCATTTTTTTCGAGGGATACTTAACCGTTGGAGTCGAAAAAAGTAGGCGAAACCAACTTTTTTCGGAAAAAATTTTTTGCTTCAATCTTGCCAAAAGCATTTTTTTCGAGGGAAACTTAACCGTTGGAGTCGAAAAAAGTAGGCGAAACCAACTTTTTTCGGAAAAAATTTTTTTGCTTCAATCTGGCCAAAAGCATTTTTTTCGAGGGATACTTAACCGTTGGAGTCGAAAAAAGTAGGCGAAACCAACTTTTTTCGGAAAAATTTTTTTTGCTTCAATCTTGCCAAAAGCATTTTTTTCGAGGGATACTTAACCGTTGGAGTCGAAAAAAGTAGGCGAAACCAACTTTTTTCGGAAAAAATTTTTTTGCTTCAATCTTGCCAAAAGCATTTTTTTCGAGGGATACTTCGTTGGAGTCGAAAAAAGTAGGCGAAACCAACTTTTTTCGGAAAAAATTTTTTTGCTTCAATCTTGCCAAAAGCATTTTTTTCGAGGGATACTTAACCGTTGGAGTCGAAAAAAGTAGGCGAAACCAACTTTTTTCGGAAAAAATTTTTTTGCTTCAATCTTGCCAAAGGCATTTTTTTCGAGGGATACTTAACCGTTGGAGTCGAAAAAAGTAGGCGAAACCAACTTTTTTCGGAAAAAATTTTTTTGCTTCAATCTTGCCAAAAGCATTTTTTTCGAGGGATGCTTAACCGTTGGAGTCGAAAAAAGTAGGCGAAACCAACTTTTTTCGGAAAAAAATTTTTTGCTTCAATCTTGCCAAAAGCATTTTTTTCGAGGGATACTTAACCGTTGGAAACGAAAAAAGTAGGCGAAACCAACTTTTTTCGGAAAAAATTTTTCTGCTTCAATCTTGCCAAAAGCATTTTTTTCGAGGGATACTTAACCGTTGGAGTCGAAAAAAGTAGGCGAAACCAACTTTTTTCGGAAAAAATTTTTTTGCTTCAATCTTGCCAAAAGCATTTTTTTCGAGGGATACTTAACCGTTGGAGTCAAAAAAGTAGGCAAAACCAACTTTTTTGGGAAAAAATTTTTTTGCTTCAATCTTGCCAAAAGCATTTTTTTCGAGGGATACTTAACCGTTGGAGTCGAAAAAAGTAGGCGAAACCAACTTTTTTCGGAAAAAATTTTTTTGCTTCAATCTTGCCAAAAGCATTTTTTTCGAGGGATACTTAACCGTTGGAGTCGAAAAAAGTAGGCGAAACCAACTTTTTTCGGCAAAAATTGTTTTGCTTCAATCTTGCTAAAAGCATTTTTTTCGAGGGATACTTAACCGTTGGAGTCGAAAAAAGTAGGCAAAACCAACTTTTTTCGGAAAAAATTTTTTTGCTTCAATCTTGCCAAAGGCATTTTTTTCGAGGGATACTTAACCGTTGGAGTCGAAAAAAGTAGGCGAAACCAACTTTTTTCGGAAAAAATTTTTTTGCTTCAATCTTGCCAAAAGCATTTTTTTCGAGGGATACTTAACCGTTGGAGTCGAAAAAAGTAGGCGAAACCAACTTTTTTCGGAAAAAATTTTTTTGCTTCAATCTTGCCAAAGGCATTTTTTTCGAGGGATACTTAACCGTTGGAGTCGAAAAAAGTAGGCGAAACCAACTTTTTTCGGAAAAATTGTTTTTGCTTCAATCTTGCCAAGAGCATTTTTTTCGAGGGATACTTAACCGTTGAAGTCGAAAAAGGTAGGCGAAACAAACTTTTTTGGGAAAAAATTGTTTTGCTTCAATCTTGCCAAAAGCATTTTTTTTCGAGGGATACTTAACCGTTGGAGTCGAAAAAAGTAGGCAAAACCAACTTTTTTCGGATAAAATTTTTTTGCTTCAATCTTGCCAAAGGCATTTTTTTCGAGGGATACTTAATCGTTGGAGTCGAAAAAAGTAGGCGAAACCAACTTTTTTCGGAAAAAATTTTTTTGCTTCAATCTTGCCAAAAGCATTTTTTTCGAGGGATACTTAACCGTTGGAGTCGAAAAAGGTAGGCGAAACCAACTTTTTTCGGAAAAAATTTTTTTGCTTCAATCTTGCCAAAAGCATTTTTTTCGAGGGATACTTAACCGTTGGAGTCGAAAAAAGTAGGCGAAACCAACTTTTTTCGGAAAAAATTTTTTTGCTTCAATCTTGCCAAAAGCATTTTTTTCGAGGGATAATTAGCCGTTGGAGTCGAAAAAAGTTGGCGAAACCAACTTTTTTCGGAAAAAATTTTTTTGCTTCAATCTTGCCAAAAGCATTTTGTTCGAGGGATACTTAGCCGTTGGAGTCGAAAAAAGTAGGCGAAACCAACTTTTTTCGGAAAAAAATTTTTTGCTTCAATCTTGCCAAATGCATTTTTTTCGAGGGATACTTAACCGTTGGAGTCGAAAAAAGTAGGCGAAACCAACTTTTTTGGGAAACAATTTTTTTGCTTCAATCTTGCCAAATGCATTTTTTTCGAGGGATACTTAACCGTTGGAGTCGAAAAAAGTAGGCGAAACCAACTTTTTTGGGAAAAAATTTTTTTGCTTCAATCTTGCCAAAAGCATTTTTTTCGAGGGATACTTAACCGTTAGAGTCGAAAAAAGTAGGCGAAACCAACTTTTTTCGGAAAAATTGTTTTTGCTTCAATCTTGCCAAGAGCATTTTTTTCGAGGGATACTTAACCGTTGGAGCCGAAAAAAGAAGGCGAAACCAACTTTTTTTCGGAAAATTTTTTTTTGCTTCAATCTTGCCAAGAGCATTTTTTTCGAGGGATACTTAACCGTTGGAGTCGAAAAAGGTAGGCGAAACCAACTTTTTTGGGAAAAAATTTTTTTGCTTCGATCTTGCCAAAATCATTTTTTTCGAGGGATACTTAACCGTTGGAGTCGAAAAAAGTAGGCGAAACCAACTTTTTTGGGAAAAAAATGTTTTGCTTCAATCTTGGAGTCGAAAAAGATAGGCGAAACCAACTTTTTTGGGAAAAAATTTTTTTGCTTCGATCTTGCCAAAAGCATTTTTTTCGAGGGATACTTAACCGTTGGAGTCGAAAAAAGTAGGCGAAACCAACTTTTTTGGGAAAAAAATTTTTTGCTTCAATCTTGCCAAAAGCATTTTTTTCGAGGGATACTTAACCGTTGGAGTCGAAAAAAGTAGGCGAAACCAACTTTTTTCGGAAAAAATTTTTTTGCTTCAATCTTGCCAAAAGCATTTTTTTCGAGGGATACTTAACCGTTGGAGTCGAAAAAAGTAGGCGAAACCAACTTTTTTCGGAAAAAATTTTTTTGCTTCAATCTTGCCAAAAGCATTTTTTTCGAGGGATACTTAACCGTTGGAGTCGAAAAAAGTAGGCGAAACCAACTTTTTTCGGAAAAAATTTTTTTGCTTCAATCTTGCCAAAGGCATTTTTTTCGAGGGATACTTAACCGTTGGAGTCGAAAAAAGTAGGCGAAACCAACTTTTTTCGGAAAAAATTTTTTTGCTTCAATCTTGCCAAAAGCATTTTTTTCGAGGGATACTTAACCGTTGGAGTCGAAAAAAGTAGGCGAAACCAACTTTTTTCGGAAAAAATTTTTTTGCTTCAATCTTGCCAAAAGCATTTTTTCGAGGGATACTTAACCGTTGGAGTCGAAAAAAGTAGGCGAAACCAACTTTTTTCGGAAAAAATTTTTTTGCTTCAATCTTGCCAAAAGCATTTTTTTTCGAGGGATACTTAACCGTTGGAGTCGAAAAAAGTAGGCGAAACCAACTTTTTTCGAAAAAAATTGTTTTGCTTCAATCTTGCCAAAAGCATTTTTTTCGAGGGATACTTAACCGTTGGAGTCGAAAAAAGTAGGCGAAACCAACTTTTTTCGGAAAAAATTGTTTTGCTTCAATCTTGCCAAAAGCATTTTTTTCGAGGGATACTTAACCGTTGGAGTCGAAAAAAGTAGGCGAAACCAACTTTTTTCGGAAAAAATTTTTTTGCTTCAATCTTGCCAAAAGCATTTTTTTCGAGGGATACTTAACCGTTGGAGTCGAAAAAAGTAGGCGAAACCAACTTTTTTCGGAAAAAATTTTGTTGCTTCAATCTTGCCAAAAGCATTTTTTTCGAGGGATACTTAACCGTTGGAGTCGAAAAAAGTAGGCGAAACCAACTTTTTTCGGAAAAAATTTTTTTGCTTCAATCTTGCCAAAAGCATTTTTTTCGAGGGATACTTAACCGTTGGAGTCGAAAAAAGTAGGCGAAACCAACTTTTTTCGGAAAAAATTTTTTGCTTCAATCTTGCCAAAAGCATTTTTTTCGAGGGATACTTAACCGTTGGAGTCGAAAAAAGTAGGCGAAACCAACTTTTTTCGGAAAAAAATGTTTTGCTTCAATCTTGCCAAAAGCATTTTTTTCGAGGGATACTTAACCGTTGGAGTCGAAAAAAGTAGGCGAAACCAACTTTTTTCGGAAAAAATTTTTTTGCTTCAATCTTGCCAAAAGCATTTTTTTCGAGGGATACTTAACCGTTGGAGTCGAAAAAAGTAGGCGAAACCAACTTTTTTCGGAAAAAATTTTTTTGCTTCAACCTTGCCAAAAGCATTTTTTTCGAGGGATACTTAACCGTTGGAGTCGAAAAAAGTAGGCGAAACCAACTTTTTTCGGAAAAAATTTTTTTGCTTCAATCTTGCCAAAAGCATTTTTTTCGAGGGATACTTAACCGTTGGAGTCGAAAAAAGTAGGCGAAACCAACTTTTTTCGGAAAAAATTTTTTTGCTTCAATCTTGCCAAAAGCATTTTTTTCGAGGGATACTTAACCGTTGGAGTCGAAAAAAGTAGGCGAAACCAACTTTTTTCGGAAAAAAATTGTTTGCTTCAATCTTGCCAAAAGCATCTTTTTCGAGGGATACTTAACCGTTGGAGTCGAAAAAACTAGGCGAAACCAACTTTTTTCGGAAAAAATTTTTTTGCTTCAATCTTGCCAAAAGCATTTTTTTCGAGGGATACTTAACCGTTGGAGTCGAAAAAAGTAGGCGAAACCAACTTTTTTCGGAAAAAATTTTTTTGCTTCAATCTTGCCAAAAGCATTTTTTTCGAGGGATACTTAACCGTTGGAGTCGAAAAAAGTAGGCGAAACCAACTTTTTTCGGAAAAAACTGTTTTGCTTCAATCTTGCCAAAAGCATTTTTTTCGAGGGATACTTAACCGTTGGAGTCGAAAAAAGTAGGCGAAACCAACTTTTTTCGGAAAAAATTTTTTTGCTTCAATCTTGCCAAAAGCATTTTTTTCGAGGGATACTTAACCGTTGGAGTCGAAAAAAGTAGGCGAAACCAACTTTTTTCGGAAAAAATTTTTTTGCTTCAATCTTGCCAAAAGCATTTTTTTCGAGGGATACTTAACCGTTGGAGTCGAAAAAAGTAGGCGAAACCAACTTTTTTCGGTAAAAAAATTTATGCTTCAATCTTGCCAAAAGCATTTTTTTCGAGGGATACTTAACCGTTGGAGTCGAAAAAAGTAGGCGAAACCAACTTTTTTCGGAAAAAATTTTTTTGCTTCAATCTTGCCAAAGGCATTTTTTTCGAGGGATACTTAACCGTTGGAGTCGAAAAAAGTAGGCGAAACCAACTTTTTTCGGAAAAAAATTTTTTGCTTCAATCTTGCCAAAAGCATTTTTTTCGAGGGATACTTAACCGTTGGAGTCGAAAAAAGTAGGCGAAACCAACTGTTTTCGGAAAAAATTTTTTTGCTTCAATCTTGCCAAAAGCATTTTTGTCGAGGGATACTTAACCGTTGGAGTCGAAAAAAGTAGGCGAAACCAACTTTTTTCGGAAAAAATTTTTTTGCTTCAATCTTGCCAAAAGCATTTTTTTCGAGGGATACTTAACCGTTGGAGTCGAAAAAAGTAGGCGAAACCAACTTTTTTCGGAAAAAATTTTTTTGCTTCAATCTTGCCAAAAGCATTTTTTTCGAGGGATACTTAACCGTTGGAGTCGGAAAAAGTAGGCGAAACCAACTTTTTTCGGAAAAATTTTTTTGCTTCAATCTTGCCAAAAGCATTTTTTTCGAGGGATACTTAACCGTTGGAGTCGAAAAAAGTAGGCGAAACCAACTTTTTTCGGAAAAAATTTTTTTGCTTCAATCTTGCCAAAGGCATTTTTTTCGAGGGATACTTAACCGTTGGAGTCGAAAAAAGTAGGCGAAACCAACTTTTTTCGGAAAAAATTGTTTTGCTTCAATCTTGCCAAAAGCATTTTTTTCGAGGGATACTTAACCGTTGGAGTCGAAAAAAGTAGGCGAAACCAACTTTTTTCGGAAAAAATTTTTTTTCTTCAATCTTGCCAAAAGCATTTTTTTCGAGGGATACTTAACCGTTGGAGTCGAAAAAAGTAGGCGAAACCAACTTTTTTCGGAAAAAATTTTTTTGCTTCAATCTTGCCAAAAGCATTTTTTTCGAGGGACACTTAACCGTTGGAGTCGAAAAAAGTAGGCGAAACCAACTTTTTTCGGAAAAAAATTTTATGCTTCAATCTTGCCAAAAGCATTTTTTTCGAGGGATACTTAACCGTTGGAGTCGAAAAAAGTAGGCGAAACCAACTTTTTTCGGAAAAAGTTTTGTTGCTTCAATCTTGCCAAAAGCATTTTTTTCGAGGGATACTTAACCGTTGGAGTCGAAAAAAGTAGGCGAAACCAACTTTTTTCGGAAAAATTTTTTTGCTTCAATCTTGCCAAAGGCATTTTTTTCGAGGGATACTTAACCGTTGGAGTCGAAAAAAGTAGGCGAAACCAACTTTTTTCGGAAAAAATTTTTTTGCTTCAATCTTGCCAAAAGCATTTTTTTCGAGGGATACTTAACCGTTGGAGTCGAAAAAAGTAGGCGAAACCAACTTTTTTCGGAAAAAATTTTTTTGCTTCAATCTTGCCAAAAGCATTTTTTTCGAGGGATACTTAACCGTTGGAGTCGAAAAAAGTAGGCGAAACCAACTTTTTTCGGAAAAAATTTTTTTGCTTCAATCTTGCCTAAAGCATTTTTTTCGAGGGATACTTAACCGTTGGAGTCGAAAAAAGTAGGCGAAACCAACTTTTTTCGGAAAAAAATTTTTTGCTTCAATCTTGCCAAAAGCATTTTTTTCGAGGGATACTTAACCGTTGGAGTCGAAAAAAGTAGGCGAAACCAACTTTTTTCGGAAAAAAATTTTTTGCTTCAATCTTGCCAAAAGCATCTTTTTCGAGGGATACTTAACCGTTGGAGTCGAAAAAAGTAGGCGAAACCAACTTTTTTCGGAAAAAATTTTTTTGCTTCAATCTTGCCAAAAGCATTTTTTTCGAGGGATACTTAACCGTTGGAGTCGAAAAAAGTAGGCGAAACCAACTTTTTTCGGAAAAATATTTTTGCTTCAATCTTGCCAAAGGCATTTTTTTCGAGGGATACTTAACCGTTGGAGTCGAAAAAAGTAGGCGAAACCAACTTTTTTCGGAAAAATTTTTTTGCTTCAATCTTGCCAAAAGCATTTTTTTCGAGGGATACTTAACCGTTGGAGTCGAAAAAAGTAGGCGAAACCAACTTTTTTCGGAAAAATTTTTTTGCTTCAATCTTGCCAAAAGCATTTTTTTCGAGGGATACTTAACCGTTGGAGTCGAAAAAAGTAGGCGAAACCAACTTTTTTCGGAAAAAAATTTTTTGCTTCAATCTTGCCAAAAGCATCTTTTTCGAGGGATACTTAACCGTTGGAGTCGAAAAAAGTAGGCGAAACCAACTTTTTTCGGAAAAAATTTTTTTGCTTCAATCTTGCCAAAAGCATTTTTTTCGAGGGATACTTAACCGTTGGAGTCGAAAAAAGTAGGCGAAACCAACTTTTTTCGGAAAAAATTTTTTTGCTTCAATCTTGCCAAAAGCATTTTTTTCGAGGGAAACTTAACCGTTGGAGTCGAAAAAAGTAGGCGAAACCAACTTTTTTCGGAAAAAATTTTTTTGCTTCAATCTTGCCAAAAGCATTTTTTTCGAGGGATACTTAACCGTTGGAGTCGAAAAAAGTAGGCGAAACCAACTTTTTTCGGAAAAAATTTTTTTGCTTCAATCTTTCCAAAAGCATTTTTTTCGAGGGATACTTAACCGTTGGAGTCGAAAAAAGTAGGCGAAACCAACTTTTTTCGGAAAAAATTTTTTTGCTTCAATCTTGCCAAAAGCATTTTTTTCGAGGGATACTTAACCGTTGGAGTCGAAAAAAGTAGGCGAAACCAACTTTTTTCGGAAAAAATTTTTTTGCTTCAATCTTGCCAAAAGCATTTTTTTCGAGGGAAACTTAACCGTTGGAGTCGAAAAAAGTAGGCGAAACAAACTTTTTTCGGAAAAAAATTATTTGCTTCAATCTTGCCAAAAGCATCTTTTTCGAGGGATACTTAACCGTTGGAGTCGAAAAAAGTAGGCGAAACCAACTTTTTTCGGAAAAAAATTTTTTGCTTCAATCTTGCCAAAAGCATCTTTTTCGAGGGATACTTAACCGTTGGAGTCGAAAAAAGTAGGCGAAACCAACTTTTTTCGGAAAAAATTTTTTTGCTTCAATCTTGCCAAAAGCATTTTTTTCGAGGGATACTTAACCGTTGGAGTCGAAAAAAGTAGGCGAAACCAACTTTTTTCGGAAAAAAATTTTTTGCTTCAATCTTGCCAAAAGCATCTTTTTCGAGGGATACTTAACCGTTGGAGTCGAAAAAAGTAGGCGAAACCAACTTTTTTCGGAAAAAATTTTTTTGCTTCAATCTTGCCAAAAGCATTTTTTTCGAGGGATACTTAACCGTTGGAGTCGAAAAAAGTAGGCGAAACCAACTTTTTTCGGAAAAAATTTTTTTGCTTCAATCTTGCCAAAGGCATTTTTTTCGAGGGATACTTAACCGTTGGAGTCGAAAAAAGTAGGCGAAACCAACTTTTTTCGGAAAAAATTTTTTTGCTTCAATCTTGCCAAAAGCATTTTTTTCGAGGGATACGTAACCGTTGGAGTCGAAAAAAGTAGGCGAAACCAACTTTTTTCGGAAAAAATTTTTTTGCTTCAATCTTGCCAAAAGCATTTTTTTTCGAGGGATACTTAACCGTTGGAGTCGAAAAAAGTAGGCGAAACCAACTTTTTTCGGAAAAATTTTTTTTGCTTCAATCTTGCCAAAAGCATTTTTTTCGAGGGATACTTAACCGTTGGAGTCGAAAAAAGTAGGCGAAACCAACTTTTTTCGGAAAAAATTTTTTTGCTTCAATCTTGCCAAAGGCATTTTTTTCGAGGGAAACTTAACCGTTGGAGTCGAAAAAAGTAGGCGAAACCAACTTTTTTCGGAAAAACTTTTTTTGCTTCAATCTTGCCAAAAGCATTTTTTTCGAAGGATACTTAACCGTTGGAGTCGAAAAAAGTAGGCGAAACCAACTTTTTTCGGAAAAAATTTGTTTGCTTCAATCTTGCCGAAAGCATTTTTTTCGAGGGATACTTAACCGTTGGAGTCGAAAAAAGTAGGCGAAACCAACTTTTTTCGGAAAAAATTTTTTTGCTTCAATCTTGCCAAAGGCATTTTTTTCGAGGGATTCTTAACCGTTGGAGTCGAAAAAAGTAGGCGAAACCAACTTTTTTCGGAAAAAATTTTTTTGCTTCAATCATGCCAAAGGCATTTTTTTCGAGGGATACTTAACCGTTGGAGTCGAAAAAAGTAGGCGAAACCAACTTTTTTCGGAAAAAATTTTTTTGCTTCAATCTTGCCAAAAGCATTTTTTTCGAGGGATACTTAACCGTTGGAGTCGAAAAAAGTAGGCGAAACCAACTTTTTTCGGAAAAAATTTTTTTGCTTCAATCTTGCCAAAAGCATTTTTTTCGAGGGATACTTAACCGTTGGAGTCGAAAAAAGTAGGCAAAACCAACTTTTTTCGGAAAAAATTTTTTTGCTTCAATCTTGCCAAAGGCATTTTTTTCGAGGGATACTTAACCGTTGGAGTCGACAAAAGTAGGCGAAACCAACTTTTTTCGGAAAAAATTTTTTTGCTTCAATCTTGCCAAAAGCATTTTTTTCGAGGGATACTTAACCGTTGGAGTCGAAAAAAGTAGGCGAAACCAACTTTTTTCGGAAAAAATTTGTTTGCTTCAATCTTGCCAAAAGCATTTTTTTCGAGGGATACTTAACCGTTGGAGTCGAAAAAAGTAGGCGAAACCAACTTTTTTCGGAAAAAATTTTTTTGCTTCAATCTTGCCAAAAGCATTTTTTTCGAGGGATACTTAACCGTTGGAGTCGAAAAAAGTAGGCGAAACCAACTTTTTTCGGAAAAAATGTTTTTGCTTCAATCTTGCCAAAAGCATTTTTTTCGAGGGATACTTAACCGTTGGAGTCGAAAAAAGTAGGCGAAACCAACTTTTTTCGGAAAAAATTTTTTTGCTTCAATCTTGCCAAAGGCATTTTTTTCGAGGGTTACTTAACCGTTGGAGTCGAAAAAAGTAGGCGAAACCAACTTTTTTCGGAAAAAATTTGTTTGCTTCAATCTTGCCAAAAGCATTTTTTTCGAGGGATACTTAACCGTTGGAGTCGAAAAAAGTAGGCGAAACCAACTTTTTTCGGAAAAAATTTTTTTGCTTCAATCTTGCCAAAAGCATTTTTTTCGAGGGATACTTAACCGTTGGAGTCGAAAAAAGTAGGCGAAACCAACTTTTTTCGGAAAAAATTTTTTTGCTTCAATCTTGCCAAAAGCATTTTTTTCGAGATATACTTAACCGTTGGAGTCGAAAAAAGTAGGCGAAACCAACTTTTTTCGGAAAAAATTTTTTTGCTTCAATCTTGCCAAAGGCATTTTTTTCGAGGGATACTTAACCGTTGGAGTCGAAAAAAGTAGGCGAAACCAACTTTTTTCGGAAAAAATTTTTTTGCTTCAATCTTGCCAAAAGCATTTTTTTCGAGGGATACTTAACCGTTGGAGTCGAAAAAAGTAGGCGAAACCAACTTTTTTCGGAAAAAATTTTTTTGCTTCAATCTTGCCAAAAGCATTTTTTTCGAGGGATACTTAACCGTTGGAGTCGAAAAAAGTAGGCGAAACCAACTTTTTTCGGAAAAAATTTTTTTGCTTCAATCTTGCCAAAAGCATCTTTTTCGAGGGATACTTAACCGTTGGAGTCGAAAAAAGTAGGCGAATCCAACTTTTTTCGGAAAAAATTTTTTTGCTTCAATCTTGCCAAAAGCATTTTTTTCGAGGGATACTTAACCGTTGGAGTCGAAAAAAGTAGGCGAAACCAACTTTTTTCGGAAAAAATTTTTTTGCTTAAACTTTTTTCGGAAAAAATTTTTTTGCTTCAATCTTGCCAAAAGCATTTTTTTCGAGGGATACTTAACCGTTGGAGTCGAAAAAAATAGGCGAAACCAACTTTTTTCGGAAAAAATTTTTTTGCTTCAATCTTGCCAAAAGCATTTTTTTCGAGGGATACTTAACCGTTGGAGTCGAAAAAAGTAGGCGAAACCAACTTTTTTCGGAAAAAATTTTTTTGCTTCAATCTTGCCAAAAGCATTTTTTTCGAGGGATACTTAACCGTTGGAGTCGAAAAAAGTAGGCGAAACCAACTTTTTTCGGAAAAATTTTTTTGCTTCAATCTTGCCAAAAGCATTTTTTTCGAGGGATACTTAACCGTTGGAGTCGAAAAAAGTAGGCGAAACCAACTTTTTTCGGAAAAAATTTTTTTGCTTCAATCTTGCCAAAAGCATTTTTTTCGAGGGATACTTCGTTGGAGTCGAAAAAAGTAGGCGAAACCAACTTTTTTCGGAAAAAATTTTTTTGCTTCAATCTTGCCAAAGGCATTTTTTTCGAGGGATACTTCGTTGGAGTCGAAAAAAGTAGGCGAAACCAACTTTTTTCGGAAAAAATTGTTTTGCTTCAATCTTGCCAAAGGCATTTTTTTCGAGGGATACTTAACCGTTGGAGTCGAAAAAAGTAGTCGAAACCAACTTTTTTCGGAAAAAATTTTTTTGCTTCAATCTTGCCAAAAGCATTTTTTTCGAGGGATACTTAACCGTTGGAGTCGAAAAAAGTAGGCGAAACCAACTTTTTTCGGAAAAAATTTTTTTGCTTCAATCTTGCCAAAAGCATTTTTTTCGAGGGATACTTAACCGTTGGAGTCGAAAAAAGTAGGCGAAACCAACTTTTTTCGGAAAAAATTTTTTTGCTTCAATCTTGCCAAAGGCATTTTTTTCGAGGGATACTTAACCGTTGGAGTCGAAAAAAGTAGGCGAAACCAACTTTTTTCGGAAAAAATTTTTTTGCTTCAATCTTGCCAAAAGCATTTTTTTCGAGGGATACTTAACCGTTGGAGTCGAAAAAAGTAGGCGAAACCAACTTTTTTCGGAAAAAATTTTTTTGCTTCAATCTTGCCAAAAGCATTTTTTTCGAGGGATACTTAACCGTTGGAGTCGAAAAAAGTAGGCGAAACCAACTTTTTTCGGAAAAAATTTTTTTGCTTCAATCTTGCCAAAGGCATTGTTTTCGAGGGATACTTAACCGTTGGAGTCGAAAAAAGTAGGCGAAACCAACTTTTTTCGGAAATAATTTTTTTGCTTCAATCTTGCCAAAAGCATTTTTTTCGAGGGATACTTAACCGTTGGAGTCGAAAAAAGTAGGCGAAACCAACTTTTTTCGGAAAAAATTTTTTTGCTTCAATCTTGCCAAAAGCATTTTTTTCGAGGGATACTTAACCGTTGGAGTCGAAAAAAGTAGGCGAAACCAACTTTTTTCGGAAAAAATTTTTTTGCTTCAATCTTGCCAAAGGCATTTTTTTCGAGGGATACTTAACCGTTGGAGTCGAAAAAAGTAGGCGAAACCAACTTTTTTCGGAAAAAATTTTTTTGCTTCAATCTTGCCAAAAGCATTTTTTTCGAGGGATACTTAACCGTTGGAGTCGAAAAAAGTAGGCGAAACCAACTTTTTTCGGAAAAAATTTTTTTGCTTCAATCTTGCCAAAAGCATTTTTTTCGAGGGATACTTAACCGTTGGAGTCGAAAAAAGTAGGCGAAACCAACTTTTTTCGGAAAAAATTTTTTTGCTTCAATCTTGCCAAAGGCATTTTTTTCGAGGGATACTTAACCGTTGGAGTCGAAAAAAGTAGGCGAAACCAACTTTTTTCGGAAAAAATTTTTTGCTTCAATCTTGCCTAAAGCATTTTTTTCGAGGGATACTTAACCGTTGGAGTCGAAAAAAGTAGGCGAAACCAACTTTTTTCGGAAAAAATTTTTTTGCTTCAATCTTGCCAAAAGCATTTTTTTCGAGGGATACTTAACCGTTGGAGTCGAAAAAAGTAGGCGAAACCAACTTTTTTCGGAAAAAATTTTTTTGCTTCAATCTTGCCAAAGGCATTTTTTTCGAGGGATACTTAACCGTTGGAGTCGAAAAAAGTAGGCGAAACCAACTTTTTTCGGAAAAAATTTTTTTGCTTCAATCTTGCCAAAAGCATTTTTTTCGAGGGATACTTAACCGTTGGAGTCGAAAAAAGTAGGCGAAACCAACTTTTTTCGGAAAAAATTTTTTTGCTTCAATCTTGCCAAAAGCATTTTTTTCGAGGGATACTTAACCGTTGGAGTCGAAAAAAGTAGGCGAAACCAACTTTTTTCGGAAAAAATTTTTTTGCTTCAATCTTGCCAAAGGCATTTTTTTCGAGGGATACTTAACCGTTGGAGTCGAAAAAAGTAGGCGAAACCAACTTTTTTCGGAAAAAATTTTTTGCTTCAATCTTGCCTAAAGCATTTTTTTCGAGGGATACTTAACCGTTGGAGTCGAAAAAAGTAGGCGAAACCAACTTTTTTCGGAAAAAATTTTTTTGCTTCAATCTTGCCAAAAGCATTTTTTTCGAGGGATACTTAACCGTTGGAGTCGAAAAAAGTAGGCGAAACCAACTTTTTTCGGAAAAAATTTTTTGCTTCAATCTTGCCAAAAGCATTTTTTTCGAGGGAAACTTAACCGTTGGAGTCGAAAAAAGTAGACGAAACCAACTTTTTTCGGAAAAAATTTTTTTGCTTCAATCTTGCCAAAAGCATTTTTTTCGAGGGATACTTAACCGTTGGAGTCGAAAAAAGTAGGCGAAACCAACTTTTTTCGGAAAAAATTTTTTTGCTTCAATCTTGCCAAAAGCATTTTTTTCGAGGGATACTTCGTTGGAGTCGAAAAAAGTAGGCGAAACCAACTTTTTTCGGAAAAAATTTTTTTGCTTCAATCTTGCCAAAAGCATTTTTTTCGAGGGATACTTAACCGTTGGAGTCGAAAAAAGTAGGCGAAACCAACTTTTTTCGGATAAAATTTTTTTGCTTCAATCTTGCCAAAGGCATTTTTTTCGAGGGATACTTAACCGTTGGAGTCGAAAAAAGTAGGCGAAACCAACTTTTTTCGGAAAAAATTTTTTTGCTTCAATCTTGCCAAAAGCATTTTTTTCGAGGGATGCTTAACCGTTGGAGTCGAAAAAAGTAGGCGAAACCAACTTTTTTCGGAAAAAAATTTTTTGCTTCAATCTTGCCAAAAGCATTTTTTTCGAGGGATACTTAACCGTTGGAGTCGAAAAAAGTAGGCGAAACCAACTTTTTTCGGAAAAAATTTTTCTGCTTCAATCTTGCCAAAAGCATTTTTTTCGAGGGA
This sequence comes from Anopheles ziemanni, assembly GCF_943734765.1. Lineage (NCBI taxonomy): Eukaryota > Metazoa > Arthropoda > Insecta > Diptera > Culicidae > Anopheles > Anopheles ziemanni. The sequence continues at coordinate 107,595 of NW_026690044.1, read as the reverse complement.
TACTTAACCGTTGGAGTCGAAAAAAGTAGGCGAAACCAACTTTTTTCGGAAAAAATTTTTTTGCTTCAATCTTGCCAAAAGCATTTTTTTCGAGGGATACTTAACCGTTGGAGTCGAAAAAAGTAGGCAAAACCAACTTTTTTGGGAAAAAATTTTTTTGCTTCAATCTTGCCAAAAGCATTTTTTTCGAGGGATACTTAACCGTTGGAGTCGAAAAAAGTAGGCGAAACCAACTTTTTTCGGCAAAAATTGTTTTGCTTCAATCTTGCTAAAAGCATTTTTTTCGAGGGATACTTAACCGTTGGAGTCGAAAAAAGTAGGCAAAACCAACTTTTTTCGGATAAAATTTTTTTGCTTCAATCTTGCCAAAGGCATTTTTTTCGAGGGATACTTAACCGTTGGAGTCGAAAAAAGTAGGCGAAACCAACTTTTTTCGGAAAAAATTTTTTTGCTTCAATCTTGCCAAAAGCATTTTTTTCGAGGGATACTTAACCGTTGGAGTCGAAAAAAGTAGGCGAAACCAACTTTTTTCGGAAAAAATTTTTTTGCTTCAATCTTGCCAAAGGCATTTTTTTCGAGGGATACTTAACCGTTGGAGTCGAAAAAAGTAGGCGAAACCAACTTTTTTCGGAAAAATTGTTTTTGCTTCAATCTTGCCAAGAGCATTTTTTTCGAGGGATACTTAACCGTTGAAGTCGAAAAAGGTAGGCGAAACAAACTTTTTTGGGAAAAAATTGTTTTGCTTCAATCTTGCCAAAAGCATTTTTTTCGAGGGATACTTAACCGTTGGAGTCGAAAAAAGTAGGCAAAACCAACTTTTTTCGGATAAAATTTTTTTGCTTCAATCTTGCCAAAGGCATTTTTTTCGAGGGATACTTAACCGTTGGAGTCGAAAAAAGTAGGCGAAACCAACTTTTTTCGGAAAAAATTTTTTTGCTTCAATCTTGCCAAAAGCATTTTTTTCGAGGGATACTTAACCGTTGGAGTCGAAAAAGGTAGGCGAAACCAACTTTTTTGGGAAAAAATTTTTTTGCTTCGATCTTGCCAAAATCATTTTTTTCGAGGGATACTTAACCGTTGGAGTCGAAAAAAGTAGGCGAAACCAACTTTTTTGGGAAAAAAATGTTTTGCTTCAATCTTGGAGTCGAAAAAGATAGGCGAAACCAACTTTTTTGGGAAAAAATTTTTTTGCTTCGATCTTGCCAAAAGCATTTTTTTCGAGGGATACTTAACCGTTGGAGTCGAAAAAAGTAGGCGAAACCAACTTTTTTGGGAAAAAAATTTTTTGCTTCAATCTTGCCAAAAGCATTTTTTTCGAGGGATACTTAACCGTTGGAGTCGAAAAAGGTAGGCGAAACCAACTTTTTTGGGAAAAAATTTTTTTGCTTCAATCTTGCCAAAAGCATTTTTTTCGAGGGATACTTAACCGTTGGAGTCGAAAAAGGTAGGCGAAACCAACTTTTTTCGGAAAACATTTTTTTGCTTCAATCTTGCCAAAAGCATTTTTTTCGAGGGATACTTAACCGTTGGAGTCGAAAAAAGTAGGCGAAACCAACTTTTTTCGGAAAAAATTTTTTTGCTTCAATCTTGCCAAAAGCATTTTTTTCGAGGGATACTTAACCGTTGGAGTCGAAAAAAGTAGGCGAAACCAACTTTTTTCGGAAAATTTTTTTTTGCTTCAATCTTGCCAAAAGCATTTTTTTCGAGGGATACTTAACCGTTGGAGTCGAAAAAAGTAGGCGAAACTAACTTTTTTCGGAAAAAATTGTTTTGCTTCAATCTTGCCAAAAGCATTTTTTTCGAGGGATACTTAGCCGTTGGAGTCGAAAAAAGTAGGCGAAACCAACTTTTTTCGGAAAAATTTTTTTTGCTTCAATCTTGCCAAAAGCATTTTTTTCGAGGGATACTTAGCCGTCGGAGTCGAAAAAAGTTGGCGAAACCAACTTTTTTCGGAAAAAATTTTTTTGCTTCAATCTTGCCAAAAGCATTTTTTTCGAGGGATACTTAGCCGTTGGAGTCGAAAAAAGTAGGCGAAACCAACTTTTTTGGGAAAAAATTTTTTTGCTTCGATCTTGCCAAAAGCATTTTTTTCGAGGGATACTTAACCGTTGGAGTCGAAAAAAGTAGGCGAAACCAACTTTTTTCGGAAAAAATTTTTTTGCTTCAATCTTGCCAAAAGCATTTTTTTCGAGGGATACTTAACCGTTGGAGTCGAAAAAGGTAGGCGAAACCAACTTTTTTGGGAAAAATTGTTTTTGCTTCAATCTTGCCAAAAGCATTTTTTTCGAGGGATACTAAGCCGTCGGAGTCGAAAAAAGTTGGCGAAACCAACTTTTTTCGGAAAAAATTTTTTTGCTTCAATCTTGCCAAAAGCATTTTTTTCGAGGGATACTTAGCCGTTGGAGTCGAAAAAAGTAGGCGAAACCAACTTTTTTCGGAAAAATTTTTTTTGCCCCAATCTTGCCAAAAGCATTTTTTTCGAGGGATACTTAACCGTTGGAGTCGAAAAAGGTAGGCGAAACCAACTTTTTTGGGAAAAATTGTTTTTGCTTCAATCTTGCCAAGAGCATTTTTTTCGAGGGATACTTAACCGTTGGAGTCGAAAAAGGTAGGCGAAACCAACTTTTTTGGGAAAAATTTTTTTGCTTCGATCTTGCCAAAAGCATTTTTTTCGAGGGATACTTAACCGTTGGAGTCGAAAAAGGTAGGCGAAACCAACTTTTTTGGGAAAAAATTTTTTTGCTTCGATCTTGCCAAAAGCATTTTTTTCGAGGGATACTTAACCGTTGGAGTCGAAAAAGGTAGGCGAAACCAACTTTTTTCGGAAAAAATTTTTTTGCTTCAATCTTGCCAAAAGCATTTTTTTCGAGGGATACTTAACCGTTGGAGTCAAAAAAAGGAGGCAAAACCAACTTTTTTCGGAAAAAATTTTTTTGCTTCAATCTTGCCAAAGGCATTTTTTTCGAGGGATACTTAACCGTTGGAGTCGAAAAACGAAGGCGAAACCAACTTTTTTCGGAAAAATTGTTTTTGCTTCAATCTTGCCAAGAGCATTTTTTTCGAGGGATACTTAACCGTTGAAGTCGAAAAAGGTAGGCGAAACCAACTTTTTTGGGAAAAAATTTTTTTGCTTCGATCTTGCCAAAAGCATTTTTTTCGAGGGATACTTAACCGTTGGAGTCGAAAAAGGTAGGCGAAACCAACTTTTTTGGGAAAAAATTTTTTTGCTTCGATCGTGCCAAAAGCATTTTTTTCGAGGGATGCTTAACCGTTGGAGTCGAAAAAGGTAGGCGAAACCAACTTTTTTCGGAAAAAATTTTTTTGCTTCAATCTTGCCAAAAGCATTTTTTTCGAGGGATACTTAACCGTTGGAGTCGAAAAAAGTAGGCAAAACCAACTTTTTTCGGAAAAAATGTTTTTGCTTCAATCTTGCCAAAAGCATTTTTTTTCGAGGGATACTTAACCGTTGGAGTCGAAAAAAGTAGGCGAAACCAACTTTTTTCGGAAAAAATTTTTTTGCTTCAATCTTGCCATAAGCATTTTTTTCGAGGGATACTTAGCCGTTGGAGTCGAAAAAAGTAGGCGAAACCAACTTTTTTCGGAAAAAATTTTTTTGCTTCAATCTTGCCAAAAGCATTTTTTTCGAGGGATACTTAACCGTTGGAGCCGAAAAAAGAAGGCGAAACCAACTTTTTTCGGAAAATTTTTTTTTGCTTCAATCTTGCCAAAAGCATTTTTTTCGAGGGATACTTAACCGTTGGAGTCGAAAAAGGTAGGCGAAACCAACTTTTTTGGGAAAAAAATTTTTTGCTTCGATCTTGCCAAAAGCATTTTTTTCGAGGGATACTTAACCGTTGGAGTCGAAAAAAGTAGGCGAAACCAACTTTTTTGGGAAAAAAATTTTTTGCTTCAATCTTGCCAAAAGCATTTTTTTCGAGGGATACTTAGCCGTTGGGGTCGAAAAAAGTAGGCGAAACCAACTTTTTTCGGAAAAAATTTTTTTGCTTCAATCTTGCCAAAAGCATTTTTTTCGAGGGATACTTAACCGTTGGAGTTGAAAAAAGTAGGCGAAACCAACTTTTTTCGGAAACAATTTTTTTTTTTTGCCAAAAGCATTTTTTTCGAAGGATACTTAACCGTTGGAGTCGAAAAAAGTAGGCGAAACCAACTTTTTTCGGAAAACATTTTTTTGCTTAAATCTTGCCAAAAGCATTTTTTTCGAGGGATACTTAACCGTTGGAGTCGAAAAAAGTAGGCGAAACCAACTTTTTTCGGAAAAAATTTTTTGCTTCAATCTTGCCAAAAGCATTTTTTTCGAGGGATACTTAACCGTTGGAGTCGAAAAAAGTTGGCGAAACCAACTTTTTTCGGAAAAAATTTTTTTGCTTCGATCTTGCCAAAAGCATTTTTTTCGAGGGATACTTAACCGTTGGAGTCGAAAAAGGTAGGCGAAACCAACTTTTTTCGGAAAAAATTTTTTTGCTTCAATCTTGCCAAAAGCATTTTTTTCGAGGAATACTTAACCGTTGGAGTCGAAAAAAGTAGGCAAAACCAACTTTTTTCGGAAAAAATTTTTTTGCTTCAATCTTGCCATAAGCATTTTTTTCGAGGGACACTTAGCCGTTGGAGTCGAAAAAAGTAGGCGAAACCAACTTTTTTCGGAAAACATTTTTTTGCTTCAATCTTGCCAAAAGCATTTTTTTCGAGGAAAACTTAACCGTTGGAGTCGAAAAAAGTAGGCGAAACCAACTTTTTTCGGAAAAAATTTTTTTGCTTCAATCTTGCCAAAAGCATTTTTTTCGAGGGATACTTAACCGTTGGAGCCGAAAAAAGAAGGCGAAACCAACTTTTTTCGGAAAATTTTTTTTTGCTTCAATCTTGCCAAGAGCATTTTTTTCGAGGGATACTTAACCGTTGGAGTCGAAAAAGGTAGGCGAAACCAACTTTTTTGGGAAAAAATTTTTTTGCTTCGATCTTGCCAAAATCATTTTTTTCGAGGGATACTTAACCGTTGGAGTCGAAAAAAGTAGGCGAAACCAACTTTTTTGGGAAAAAAATGTTTTGCTTCAATCTTGAAGTCGAAAAGGTAGGCGAAACCAACTTTTTTGGGAAAAAATTTTTTTGCTTCGATCTTGCCAAAAGCATTTTTTTCGAGGGATACTTAACCGTTGGAGTCGAAAAAAGTAGGCGAAACCAACTTTTTTGGTTGACCCAGCCAGCCGCTGCCGCCATCGTTCCCGCCAGCACCAGTACGAAGGTAAGAACGGGGGGTCAGGGGGCTGGGACGCGACGGTGTTACGCGTGTGACAGGACGGGCCACGTGACGACGGTGTGCCCGGAGCTGCGCGCGCGGTCCGTAATTCAGTGCATTAATTACATTATGGACCGCCGCAAGTGCATGAACTGCTTCTCGAAGGACCATCCGGCCAATGCATGCCCGAGTGAGCGGTGGTGCCAGGTGTGTGGCAAGAAGCACCACACAATGCTCCACGTGCACTCCGACCCGACGCCGGAGTGACTTGCCCACTCCGTGCCCTCACTCCGCGCCCGCTCCGTGCATCCGAACCCCAGTGCCGTGTCCCGCCGTTCCCGCTTCGTGCGTCCTCGCGTGTGCTCCGTGCGTCCTCGCGTGTGCTCCGTGCCTCGCCCCCCGTGCTTCGTGCCCCGTGTGTGCTCCGTGCTTCCTCGTGCTACCGCGCCGCCCAGTGCCTGCTGCTTGCCGCCTGGTGCCCGCGCCGTGCCGAGTGAATCCAGCTTCGTGCCCCGCCGCTCCAGCTCCGTGCCTCGCCGCTCCCGCTCCGTGCTTCCTCGTGCTACCGCGCCGCCCAGTGCCTGCTGCTTGCCGCCTGGTGCCCGCGCCGTGCCGAGTGAATCCAGCTTCGTGCCCCGCCGCTCCAGCTCCGTGCCTCGCCGCTCCCGCTCCGTGCTTCCTCGTGCTACCGCGCCGCCCAGTGCCTGCTGCTTGCCGCCTGGTGCCCGCGCCGTGCCGAGTGAATCCAGCTTCGTGCCCCGCCGCTCCAGCTCCGTGCCTCGCCGCTCCCGCTCCGTGCTTCCTCGTGCTACCGCGCCACCCAGTGCCTGCTGCCTGCCGCCTGGTGCCCGCGCCGTGCCGAGTGAATCCAGCTTCGTGCCCCGCCGCTCCAGCTCCGTGCCCCGCCGCTCCAGCTCCGTGCCTCGCCGCTCCCGCTCCGTGCTTCCTCGTGCTACCGCGCCGCCCAGTGCCTGCTGCTTGCCGCCTGGTGCCCGCGCCGTGCCGAGTGAATCCAGCTTCGTGCCCCGCCGCTCCAGCTCCGTGCCCCGCCGCTCCAGCTCCGTGCCTCGCTGCTCCCGCTCCGTGCCTCCTCGTGCCACCGCGCCGCCCAGTGCCTGCTGCTTGCCGCCTGGTGCCCGCGCCGTGCCGAGTGACTCCAGTTTCGTGCCCCGCCGTTCCCGCTCCGTGCTTCCTCGTGCTGCCGAAACGCCCAGGGACTGTAGTCTGCCGCCCGGTGTCCAAGCTTTGCTGAGTCACGCAAGCTGCGTACAGGTATGTGCCCGTTCTGTTCCTTTAAATGTCACCGTGCCGCCCGGTTCCTGCTCCGTGCCTCTTCGTGTTGCCGCGCCGCCCAGTGCCTGCCTCTTGTCGCCTGGTGCTCGCGCCGCTTCTAGTTCCTGCTCCGTGCCTCTTCGTGTTGCCGCGCCTCCCAGTGCCTGCCTCTTGCCGCCTGGTGCTCGCGCCGCTTCTAGTTCCTGCTCCGTGCCTCTTCGTGTTGCCGCGCCGCCCAGTGCCTGCCACTTGCCGCCTGGTGCTCGCGCCGCTTCTCGTTCCTGCTCCGTGCCTCTTCGTGTTGCCGCGCCGCCCAGTGCCTGCCTCTTGCCGCCTGGTGCTCGCGCCGCTTCTAGTTCCTGCTCCGTGCCTCTTCGTGTTGCCGCGCCGCCCAGTGCCTGCCTCTTGTCGCCTGGTGCTCGCGCCGCTTCTAGTTCCTGCTCCGTGCCTCTTCGTGTTGCCGCGCCGCCCAGTGCCTGCCTCTTGTCGCCTGGTGCTCGCGCCGCTTCTCGTTCCTGCTCCGTGCCTCTTCGTGTTGCCGCGCCGCCCAGTGCCTGCTGCTTGCCGCCTGGTGCCCGCGCCGTGCCGAGTGAATCCAGCTTCGTGCCCCGCCGCTCCAGCTCCGTGTCTCGCCGCTCCCGCTCCGTGCTTCCTCGTGCTACCGCGCCGCCCAGTGCCTGCTGCTTGCCGCCTGGTGCCCGCGCCGTGCCGAGTGAATCCAGCTTCGTGCCCCGCCGCTCCAGCTCCGTGTCTCGCCGCTCCCGCTCCGTGCTTCCTCGTGCTACCGCGCCGCCCAGTGCCTGCTGCTTGCCGCCTGGTGCCCGCGCCGTGCCGAGTGAATCCAGCTTCGTGCCCCGCCGCTCCAGCTCCGTGTCTCGCCGCTCCCGCTCCGTGCTTCCTCGTGCTACCGCGCCGCCCAGTGCCTGCTGCTTGCCGCCTGGTGCCCGCGCCGTGCCGAGTGAATCCAGCTTCGTGCCCCGCCGCTCCAGCTCCGTGCCTCGCCGCTCCCGCTCCGTGCTTCCTCGTGCTACCGCGCCGCCCAGTGCCTGCTGCTTGCCGCCTGGTGCCCGCGCCGTGCCGAGTGAATCCAGCTTCGTGCCCCGCCGCTCCAGCTCCGTGCCCCGCCGCTCCAGCTCCGTGCCTCGCCGCTCCCGCTCCGTGCTTCCTCGTGCTACCGCGCCGCCCAGTGCCTGCTGCTTGCCGCCTGGTGCCCGCGCCGTGCCGAGTGAATCCAGCTTCGTGCCCCGCCGCTCCAGCTCCGTGCCCCGCCGCTCCAGCTCCGTGCCTCGCCGCTCCCGCTCCGTGCCTCCTCGTGCCACCGCGCCGCCCAGTGCCTGCTGCTTGCCGCCTGGTGCCCGCGCCGTGCCGAGTGACTCCAGTTTCGTGCCCCGCCGTTCCCGCTCCGTGCTTCCTCGTGCTGCCGAAACGCCCAGGGACTGTAGTCTGCCGCCCGGTGTCCAAGCTTTGCTGAGTCACGCAAGCTGCGTACAGGTATGTGCCCGTTCTGTTCCTTTAAATGTCACCGTGCCGCCCGGTTCCTGCTCCGTGCCTCTTCGTGTTGCCGCGCCGCCCAGTGCCTGCCTCTTGTCGCCTGGTGCTCGCGCCGCTTCTAGTTCCTGCTCCGTGCCTCTTCGTGTTGCCGCGCCGCCCAGTGCCTGCCTCTTGTCGCCTGGTGCTCGCGCCGCTTCTAGTTCCTGCTCCGTGCCTCTTCGTGTTGCCGCGCCGCCCAGTGCCTGCCTCTTGTCGCCTGGTGCTCGCGCCGCTTTTAGTTCCTGCTCCGTGCCTCTTCGTGTTGCCGCGCCGCCCAGTGCCTGCCTCTTGTCGCCTGGTGCTCGCGCCGCTTCTAGTTCCTGCTCCGTGCCTCTTCATGTTGCCGCGCCACCCAGTGCCTGCCACTTGCCGCCTGGTGCTCGCGCCGCTTCTAGTTCCTGCTCCGTGCCTCTTCGTGTTGCCGCGCCGCCCAGTGCCTGCCTCTTGTCGCCTGGTGCTCGCGCCGCTTCTAGTTCCTGCTCCGTGCCTCTTCGTGTTGCCGCGCCACCCAGTGCCTGCCTCTTGCCGCCTGGTGCTCGCGCCGCTTCTCGTTCCTGCTCCGTGCCTCTTCGTGTTGCCGCGCCGCCCAGTGCCTGCCTCTTGTCGCCTGGTGCTCGCGCCGCTTCTAGTTCCTGCTCCGTGCCTCTTCGTGTTGCCGCGCCGCCCAGTGCCTGCCTCTTGTCGCCTGGTGCTCGCGCCGCTTCTAGTTCCTGCTCCGTGCCTCTTCGTGTTGCCGCGCCGCCCAGTGCCTGCCTCTTGTCGCCTGGTGCTCGCGCCGCTTCTAGTTCCTGCTCCGTGCCTCTTCGTGTTGCCGCGCCACCCAGTGCCTGCCTATTTCTGCCTGGTGCTCGCGCCGCCCCGCGTTCCTGCTCCGTGCCTCTTCGTACTGCCGCGCCACCCAGTACTTACCAATTGCCGCCTGGTGCTCGTGCCGCACCTTGTCGTTCCTGCTCCGTGCCTCTTCGGATTCATTCTACACCCAGAAGCTGTTGTCTGCCGCATGCTGCATCCAACATCCCGAGGAGATCCCGCTCCGTGCTTCGCTCCGGCTCCCTGCATCATCGTGCTTGTCCTGCGCCTCGTCCTGATGAATCCACCCCACAGGATGGTAATGACCCCCCTTCGGGCGCCAATTCATCGAGTGATCCTGCTGCCGATTCTTGCCAATCAAGACGTGCCTCGGTTGACATTTCACCAACGGAAGACATCCCGCTACTGGACAACTACGTGCTACTCGCTACGGTCGCGATACTCATCCAGGACAACATGGGAATGTGGCAACGGATCCGATGCGTGCTCGACTCCGGCAGCCAAATCGAGGCAATCACCAAGAATGCGGTTAAGCGTCTTAGATTAGCGATGCACCCTGCACGATTGACGCTGAGTGGCGTGGGGAGCAAAATCCCAGTAACCCAACAAATACGAGCGAAGATTACGTCGATTGACGGCAGCTGCTCTGAGGATGTCTGATTCTTCGTGATTCCCGGTCTCAGTGATCAACCGGCTCGTGCCATCAGACAAGACGAATTGGACCTGCCAGAGGCCAAGTTCCTAGCAGATGCGGAATTCTACCATCCTGGAACAATCGACGCTATCTTAGGTGCCAGAATATGCTTCGACGCACTCAAGACAGGGCTGCGTCGCCTCCCAAATGGCTTGACCCTCCAGAATTCTAAATTCGGATGGCTCGTGGGAGGAATGCTACGTGACACGACTTCAGCCGATCTATACGAACACAGTTGTCTAGCTACGTGCGTCGATGACCTAAAGGAGATCCTCGAACGATTCTGGAGAATCGAAGAACTCCCAAATGATGCCGCCGACTCCACGGTTTGGAAGTCTCACGAACTAGAGACGCACTTTAAGGAGCATACCACCATCGCTGACGATGGACGATACATCGTACAAATTCCCTTACGGGGGGAGCTAAACCAGCTGGGAGATTCAATGGGGCAAGCAAGACGCCGCTTGCTAGCCCTAGAAAGACGTCTCGCCAGCCATGAGCCCACCTACGCAGAATATCGAAAGTTCATGCGAGAGTACCAAGAGCTGGGCCACATGTGCCCAGTATCAACGGAGGAGCTCCCCAAAGTACGCTACGTGATTCCCCACTCTTGCGTGGTCAAGCCAGACTCGACTACCACAAAACTACGCGTTGTGTTCGACGCCAGCGCGAAATCAACGACGGGAATCTCGCTGAACGACCTCCAAGCCGTAGGACCCGTGATCCAGCCTGACCTGTTCCGAATCTGGCTAGATTTCCGTACTCAAACCGTGGTGGCGACTGCCGACATCGTGAAGATGTACCGTCAAGTGTGGGTATCCGAGCCCGACACTTGGATGCAGTGCATTCTGTGGCGCGACAAGCCAAAGGACACGATGCAACTATTCAGACTCCTCACTGTTACGTACGGTGAGGCTGCTTCGTCTTATTTGGCCTGCAGGGCGTTGTTCGAAGCCGGGGAAGAAGTGCGGACTTCCGATCCCCAGACAGCTGACGCCATCCAATCATCGTTCTACGTGGACAACCTTTCGTTGGGCGCATCGACTCCCGAGCAGCTACGTGAGCTTATGCCCAGCGTCGAGCGAGCACTCAACATACGCGGGATGCCATTGCGAAAGTGGGCATCTAACTCACCAGAGATCACCAGTAAAATCCCGGTGGAACACCGCGATACAACTGTACAGATTGGTGAGAAGCAGGCCATCAAGTTGCTCGGCCTGGCTTGGTGCCCTACAGAGGATACGTTCCAGCTCGTAGTCCAGGATGAGTTCTACGAGCCTTTGGGTTCATTGGAGAAACGACGTTTAGCATCCAAAGTTGGCAAGCTGTATGATCCTATCGGGATCCTCCAACCAGTGATAGTCACCGGAAAGATTCTGCTACAAGACCTCTGGCGAGATGGCTTCGGATGGGATGAAGCCGCATCACCTCGCATGATCGAAAGCTGGAACGGATTCGCCAGCCACCTGCCGCTTCTCAGACAGCTCCCAATCCCAAGGATGGCGCTGCCCAGCGAACCTCAGGGCGCGATCATGTACGGCTTCAGCGACGCATCTACGAAGGCCTTTGGATGCGCCATTTACCTTCGCTTTCTGGACGGTGAAGGAAACCCGCAATCTCGGTTGCTGTGCTCCAGGTCGCGATTGGCACCCATCGAAGAGGTGACTTTGCCGCGACTCGAACTGCAAGGAGCTCTGCTCCTAGCTCGCCTTTATGCCAAAATAAAGGACGCCTTTGGCACCCGGATAAGCCAAACTCGTTGGTGGACTGACTCTCAGGTGGTACTGGCTTGGATACGTTCCGACAACACCAAGTGGGGAGTCTACGTTAAGAACCGGGTGGAGAAAATTCACGCTGCCACGAATCATCTGGATTGGAGCTACGTGCCGACGAAACTCAACCCAGCAGACCTCGTGTCCAGAGGACTTCCTGCCAACAAGCTTATAAACAGCGAGACTGCGAGTTTTTGGCTGAACGGACCGAGTTTCATAGTCAATGATGAAAGGCCAGTTATGCCTCAACTAAACTACGTGACTGCGTTGGAGGAAGCTGTCGACGCTCCTCTATTGTTGACGACCATGGTGGGGAACGATTGTGATGACTTGTTATCCCAGTACAAGCACCACAACTCGTTCATCATGACAAGACGACATTTCGCGTGGCTCGGTAGAGCAATCTTTAACTTACGCGCACCCTCATCCTCCGTGGAGAAAAAATCAGGACCCCTTCAGCTCGACGAATTGGAGTACGGACTCCAACTGATAGTACGGGTGATGCAAGCTACGTGCTTTCCCAATGAGGTCAAGGAGATGCAAGACTCCGGGTCAGTTACGCCCAAGGGTTCGATGCAGCACCTCGACCCAATAGTAAGGGATAAGATCGTCTGGGTACGGGGACGACTAGGAAACTCGGATCTGGCTGACGAAGCCAAGGTTCCTTTCCTAGTACCAAAGTCGCATCCCTTCTCCCGCGTAATCATCCGCCATTTGCACGAGCACAATTTCCATGCGGGAACTGAGCTGATCATGGCCGAATTCCGTGCGAGATTCTGGATGCGAGACCTGCGAAGAACAGTCGTCGGGGTAACCTCGAGATGCGTAATTTGTACCCGAGCGCGCCCAAGACAATATGCCCAGCAGATGGGACAGCTGCCATCGGCTCGCGTCAACGTGTCTCCCGCCTTCACCCACACTGGCGTGGACTTGTGTGGCCCCTTCGAAGTCGTTTCAAGTGCTCGATCAGGCAAGCGTAGAACGGTCTACGTTTGTATCTTCGTGTGCTTCACCACTAAAGCCACGCATTTGGAGGTAGTGGAGGATCAGTCTACCTCGGCGTTCATCTCAGCTTTACTACGATTCGTGTCCCTACGTGGAAGACCTGACACGATCTACTCCGACAACGGCCGCAACTTCGTGGGAGCGGCCAGAGAATTGAGCCTGCTTCGCAAGACTCACAACAATCGGGAATTCCAGGACGAAGTGGCAAGCTTGGCAGCGGACAACGGAATTCGCTTCTCGTTTATTCCCCCCAGGAGCCCAAACTTCGGAGGCCTTTGGGAGGCCAACATCAAGGTGGCGAAGCGGTTGTTCAAGGCCGCCGCAAAGGGAGCCCAGCTGAACTTGGTAGAGCTACAGACGCTACTCTACCAAATTTCGGCCATTCTCAACTCCAGGCCGCTCACCGCAATCCACGCCTGTCCGGAATCGGTAGAGGCGCTCACCCCTGCGCACTTCCTCATCGGACGAGCTTCGTTCACCACTCCTGCCCCGCTTGGAGACGATGACACGGTCGGTGTCAAAACTCGCTGGAAGCGAGTCCAGAAACTCGCTCAGCAATTCTGGTCCCGTTGGCGAACTGAGTACCTTGCTCAGTTGCGTTGTAGTGCGAAGTGGACGAAACGCACTACAAACTTGCAGACGGGCCAGATCGTGCTAGTCGGTGATGACAACCTACCCGTTGGACGATGGCCCATGGGCCTGGTCGTCAAAACCTACGTGGGACCCGACGGCATCGTACGTGTCGCTGACATACGAACAAGCAGCGGCATCTACAAGCGCAACGTGAGGCTGTTGGCACCCCTCCCAGTTGAGGCCGCTGAAACGGAAGTATCCAAGGAGCATTCGGGCGCACCTGACTCTTCCGTATCCGACGCAGCGCCAAACGAACAACTTGAGGGATCAGCAGCGCAGTGTCCTCCTGACTCGACTCCTGGCTACGTGCCGCCGACGACCCCTGAGCATGAGGACGACCCACCACCTACGTGCGGAATTTGGGACGGTCGCCTGCGTCCCAAAGGGGGGAGGAATGGTTGTGGGAAATAATCGCGTTATAATCGAAACAATTATGTCATCCGCGCGATCATGCGATAAGCGCATGATCAATCACGTCATCCGCGCGATCATGCGATAAGCGCATATCAATTATGGCAAATCCCCTCCATGACCCGGAAGATCGTGTGACGTGCCAGACCGCGTGCTGGAATGTCAGCTTATCACCGCGTGCTGGTACGTCACAGGAGAGAGCGCGTGGGAGAGCTTTCGCTACGGGCAACTCTCCCACGCATAGGGAAGTGGAGGGGAGCGATGACACCTATAAAACCGTCGATCAACGGATCGACGGGCTCTCTCACTTTTCTTACGTATACCTACGAGTAACAAGCTGCTACGTGCCAATCTAATTAAAAAGTGCAAATAAAGTTCCTTTTTAACCTAGTAATTACAACGTGTGAATTCTTCGTGCAAAACATTCGCTCTAGCTTCGTGCAAAACATTCGCTTTAGCTTCGTGCAAAACATTCACTTTCGCTACGTGCAAAACACTCGCCCATCGCTACGTGCGAGAACAGAACCATTTCGGCATACTTGGATTCCCAACCCAAGATGCTATAGACGGTTTTTGAACTATTTTGGCATACTTGGATTCCCAACCCAAGATGCTATAGACGGTTTTTGAACCATTTCGGCATACTTGGGTTGCCAACCCAAGACGCTAGAAACGGTTTTTGAACCATTTCGGCATACTTGGATTCCCAACCCAAGATGCTAGAAACGGTTTTTGAACCATTTCGGCATACTTGGATTCGCAACCCAAGATGCTCGAAACGGTTTTTGAACCATTTCGGCATACTTGGGTTGCCACCCCAAGATGCTCGAAACGGTTTTTGAACCATTTCGGCATACTTGGGTTGCCACCCCAAGATGCTAGAAACGGTTTTTGAACCAGTTCGGCATACTTGGGTTGCCAACCCAAGATGCTAGAAACGGTTTTTGAACCATTTCGGCATACTTGGATTCCCAACCCAAGATGCTAGAAACGGTTTTTGAACCATTTCGGCATACTTGGATTCCCAACCCAAAATGCTAGAAACGGTTTTCGAACCATTTCGGCATACTTGGGTTGCTAACCCAATATGCTAGAAACGGTTTTTGAACCATTTCGGCATACTTGGGTAGCCAACCCAAGATGCTAGAATCGGTTTTTGAACCATTCCGGCATACTTGGATTCCCAACCCAAGATGCTGGAAACGGTTTTTGAACCATTTCGGCAAACTTGGGTTGCCAACCCAAGATGCTAGAAACGGTTTTTGAACCATTGCGGCATACTTGGGATGCCAACCCAAGGTGCTAAAAACGGTTTTTGAACCATTTCGGCATACTTGGGATAACAACCCAAGGGGCTAAAAACGGTTTTTGAACCATTTCGGCATACTTGGATTCCCAACCCAAGATGCTAGAAACGGTTTTTGAACCATTTCGGCATACTTGGGTTGCCAACCCAAGACGCTAGAAACGGTTTTTGAACCATTTCGGCATACTTGGATTCCCAACCCAAGATGCTAGAAACGGTTTTTGAACCATTTCGGCATACTTGGATTCCCAACCCAAGATGCTAGAAACGGTTTTTGAACCATTTCGGCATACTTGGGTTGCCAACCCAAGACGCTAGAAACGGTTTTTGAACCATTTCGGCATACTTGGATTCCCAACCCAAGATGCTAGAAACGGTTTTTGAACCATTTCGGCATACTTGGATTCCTAACCCAATATGCTAGAAACGGTTTTTGAACCATTTCGGCATACTTGGATTCCTAACCCAAGATGCTAGAAACGGTTTTTGAACCATTTCGGCATACTTGGATTCCCAACCAAAGATGCTACAGACGGTTTTTGAACCATTTCGGCATACTTGGATTCCCAACCCAAGATGCTAGAAACGGTTTTTGAACCATTTCGGCATACTTGGATTCCCAACCCAAGATGCTAGAAACGGTTTTTGAACCATTTCGGCATACTTGGGTTGCCAACCCAAGATGCTAGAAACGGTTTTTGAACCATTCTGGCATACTTGGGTTCCCAACCCAAGATGCTAGAAACGGTTTTTGAACCATTTCGGCATACTTGGATTCCCAACCCAAGATGCTAGAAACGGTTTTTGAACCATTTCGGCATACTTGGGTTGCCAACCCAAGATGCTAGAAACGGTTTTTGAACCATTTCGGCATACTTGGATTCCCAACCCAAGATGCTAGAAACGGTTTTTGAACCATTTCGGCATACATAAGTTGCCAACCCAAGATGCTAGAAACGGTTTTTGAACCATTCCGGCATACTTGGGTTGCCAACCCAAGATGCTAGAAACGGTTTTTGAACCATTTCGGCATTCTTGGGTTGCCAACCCAAGATGCTAGAAACGGTTTTTGAACCATTCCGGCATACTTGGATTCCCAACCCAAGATGCTAGAAACGGTTTTTGAACCATTTCGGCATACTTGGGTTGCCAACCCAAGATGCTAGAAATTGGTTGTGAACCATTTCGGCATACTTGGATTCCCAACCCAAGATGCAAGAAACAGTTTTTGAACCATTTCGGCATACTTGGTTGCCAACCCAAGATGCTAGAAACGGTTTTTGAACCATTTCGGCATACTTAGATTCCCAACCCAAGATGCTAGAAACGGTTTTTGAACCACTTCGGCATACTTGGATTCCCAACCCAAGATGCTAGAAACGGTTTTTGAACCAATTCCGGCATACTTGGGTTCCCAACCCAAGATGCTAAAAACGGTTTTTTGAACCATTTCGGCATACTTGGGTTCCCAACCCAAGGTGCTAGAAACGGTTTTTGAACCATTTCGGCATACTTGGATTCCCAACCCAAGATGCTAGAAACGGTTTTTGAACCATTTCGGCATACTTGGATTCCCAACCCAAGATGCTAGAAACGGTTTTTGAACCATTTCGGCATACTTGGGTTGCCAACCCAAGATGCTAGAAACTGTTTTTGAACCATTTCGGCATACTTGGGTTCCCAACCCAAGATGCTAGAAACGGTTTTTGAACCATTTCGGCATACTTGGATTCCCAACCCAAGATGCTAGAAACGGTTTTTGAACCATTTCGGCATACTTGGATTCCAAACCCAAGATGCTAGAAACGGTTTTTGAACCATTTCGGCATACTTGGATTCCCAACCCAAGATACCAGAAACGGTTTTTGAACCATTTCGGCATACTTGGGTTGCCAACCCAAGATGCTAGAAACGGTTTTTGAACTATTACGGCCAATGGGAACTATTTCAGCATACTTGGATTCCCAACCCAAGATGCTAGAAACGGTTTTTGAACCATTTCGGCATACTTGGATTCCCAACCCAAGATGCTAGAAACGGTTTTTGAACCATTTCGGCATACTTGGATTCCAAACCCAAGATGCTACAAACGGTTTTTGAACCATTTCGGCATACTTGGATTCCCAACCCAAGATGCTAGAAACGGTTTTTGAACCATTTCGGCATACTTGGGTTGCCAACCCAAGATGCTAGAAACGGTTCAAAAACCGTTTCTAGCATCTTGGGTTGGGAATCCAAGTATGCCGAAATGGTTCAAAAACCGTTTCTAGCATCTTGGGTTGGGAATCCAAGTATGCCGAAATAGTTCAAAAACCATTTCTAGCATCTTGGGTTGCCAACCCAAGATGCTAGAAACGGTTTTTGAACTATTTCGGCATACTTGGGATGCCAACCCAAGATGCTAGAAACGGTTTTTGAACCATTTCGGTATACTTGGTTTGCCAACCCAAGATGCTAGAAACGGTTTTTGAACCATTTCGGCATACTTGGGTTCCAAACCCAAGATGCTAGAAACGGTTTTTGAACTATTTCGGCATACTTGGATTCCCAACCCAAGATGCTAGAAACGGTTTTTGAACCATTTCGGCATACTTGGATTCCCAACCCAAGATGCTAGAAACGGTTTTTGAACCATTTCGGCATACTTGGATTCCAAACCCAAGATGCTAGAAACGGTTTTTGAACCATTTCGGCATACTTGGATTCCCAACCCAAGATGCTAGAAACGGTTTTTGAACTATTTCGGCATACTTGGGTTGCCAACCCAAGATGCTAGAAACGGTTTTGGAACTATTTCGGCATACTTGGGATGCCAACCCAAGATGCTAGAAACGGTTTTTGAACTATTTCGGCATACTTGGATTCCCAACCCAAGATGCTAGAAACGGTTTTTGAACCATTTCGGCATACTTGGGTTCCAAACCCAAGATGCTAGAAACGGTTTTTGAACCATTTCGGCATTCTTGGATTCCCAACCCAAGATGCTAGAAACGGTTTTTGAACTATTTCGGCATACTTGGGATGCCAACCCAAGATGCTAGAAACGGTTTTTGAACCATTTCGGCATACTTGGTTTGCCAACCCAAGATGCTAGAACCGGTTTTTGAACCATTTCGGCATACTTGGGTTCCAAACCCAAGATGCTAGAAACGGTTTTTGAACTATTTCGGCATACTTGGATTCCCAACCCAAGATGCTAGAAACGGTTTTTGAACCAGTTCGGCATACTTGGATTCCCAACCCAAGATGCTTGAAACGGTTTTTGAACCATTTCGGCATACTTGGATTCCAAACCCAAGATGCTAGAAACGGTTTTTGAACCATTTCGGCATACTTGGATTCCCAACCCAAGATGCTAGAAACGGTTTTTGAACTATTTCGGCATACTTGGGTTGCCAACCCAAGATGCTAGAAACGGTTTTGGAACTATTTCGGCATACTTGGGATGCCAACCCAAGATGCTAGAAACGGTTTTTGAACTATTTCGGCATACTTGGATTCCCAACCCAAGATGCTAGAAACGGTTTTTGAACCATTTCGGCATACTTGGGTTCCAAACCCAAGATGCTAGAAACGGTTTTTGAACCATTTCGGCATTTTTGGATTCCCAACCCAAGATGCTAGAAACGGTTTTTGAACTATTTCGGCATACTTGGGATGCCAACCCAAGATGCTAGAAACGGTTTTTGAACCATTTCGGCATACTTGGTTTGCCAACCCAAGATGCTAGAAACGGTTTTTGAACCATTTCGGCATACTTGGGTTCCAAACCCAAGATGCTAGAAACGGTTTTTGAACTATTTCGGCATACTTGGATTCCCAACCCAAGATGCTAGAAACGGTTTTTGAACCATTTCGGCATACTTGGATTCCCAACCCAAGATGCTTGAAACGGTTTTTGAACCATTTCGGCATACTTGGATTCCAAACCCAAGATGCTAGAAACGGTTTTTGAACCATTTCGGCATACTTGGATTCCCAACCCAAGATGCTAGAAACGGTTTTTGAACTATTTCGGCATACTTGGGTTGCCAACCCAAGATGCTAGAAACGGTTTTGGAACTATTTCGGCATACTTGGGATGCCAACCCAAGATGCTAGAAACGGTTTTTGAACTATTTCGGCATACTTGGATTCCCAACCCAAGATGCTAGAAACGGTTTTTGAACCATTTCGGCATACTTGGGTTCCAAACCCAAGATGCTAGAAACGGTTTTTGAACCATTTCGGCATTCTTGGATTCCCAACCCAAGATGCTAGAAACGGTTTTTGAACTATGTCGGCATACTTGGGATGCCAACCCAAGATGCTAGAAACGGTTTTTGAACCATTTCGGCATACTTGGTTTGCCAACCCAAGATGCTAGAAACGGTTTTTGAACCATTTCGGCATACTTGGGTTCCAAACCCAAGATGCTAGAAACGGTTTTTGAACTATTTCGGCATACTTGGATTCCCAACCCAAGATGCTAGAAACGGTTTTTGAACCATTTCGGCATACTTGGATTCCCAACCCAAGATGCTAGAAACGGTTTTTGAACCATTTCGGCATACTTGGATTCCAAACCCAAGATGCTAGAAACGGTTTTTGAACCATTTCGGCATACTTGGATTCCCAACCCAAGATGCTAGAAACGGTTTTTGAACTATTTCGGCATACTTGGGTTGCCAACCCAAGATGCTAGAAACGGTTTTGGAACTATTTCGGCATACTTGGGATGCCAACCCAAGATGCTAGAAACGGTTTTTGAACTATTTCGGCATACTTGGATTCCCAACCCAAGATGCTAGAAACGGTTTTTGAACCATTTCGGCATACTTGGGTTCCAAACCCATGATGCTAGAAACGGTTTTTGAACAATTTCGGCATTCTTGGATTCCCAACCCAAGATGCTAGAAACGGTTTTTGAACTATTTCGGCATACTTGGGATGCCAACCCAAGATGCTAGAAACGGTTTTTGAACCATTTCGGCATACTTGGTTTGCCAACCCAAGATGCTAGAAACGGTTTTTGAACCATTTCGGCATACTTGGGTTCCAAACCCAAGATGCTAGAAACGGTTTTTGAACTATTTCGGCATACTTGGATTCCCAACCCAAGATGCTAGAAACGGTTTTTGAACCATTTCGGCATACTTGGATTCCCAACCCAAGATGCTTGAAACGGTTTTTGAACCATTTCGGCATACTTGGATTCCAAACCCAAGATGCTAGAAACGGTTTTTGAACCATTTCGGCATACTTGGATTCCCAACCCAAGATGCTAGAAACGGTTTTTGAACTATTTCGGCATACTTGGGTTGCCAACCCAAGATGCTAGAAACGGTTTTGGAACTATTTCGGCATACTTGGGATGCCAACCCAAGATGCTAGAAACGGTTTTTGAACTATTTCGGCATACTTGGATTCCCAACCCAAGATGCTAGAAACGGTTTTTGAACCATTTCGGCATACTTGGGTTCCAAACCCAAGATGCTAGAAACGGTTTTTGAACCATTTCGGCATTCTTGGATTCCCAACCCAAGATGCTAGAAACGGTTTTTGAACTATTTCGGCATACTTGGGATGCCAACCCAAGATGCTAGAAACGGTTTTTGAACCATTTCGGCATACTTGGGTTGCCAACCCAAGATGCTAGAAACGGTTTTTGAACCATTTCGGCATACTTGGGTTCCAAACCCAAGATGCTAGAAACGGTTTTTGAACTATTTCGGCATACTTGGATTCCCAACCCAAGATGCTAGAAACGGTTTTTGAACCATTTCGGCATACTTGGATTCCCAACCCAAGATGCTAGAAACGGTTTTTGAACCATTTCGGCATACTTGGATTCCAAACCCAAGATGCTAGAAACGGTTTTTGAACTATTTCGGCATACTTGGATTCCCAACCCAAGATGCTAGAAACGGTTTTTGAACTATTTCGGCATACTTGGGTTGCCAACCCAAGATGCTAGAAACGGTTTTTGAACTATTTCGGCATACTTGGGATGCCAACCCAAGATGCTAGAAACGGTTTTTGAACTATTTCGGCATACTTGGGTTCCCAACCCAAGATGCTAGAAACGGTTTTTGAACCATTTCGGCATACTTGGGTTCCAAACCCAAGATGCTAGAAACGGTTTTTGAACCATTTCGGCATTCTTGGATTCCCAGCCCAAGATGCTAGAAACGGTTTTTGAACTATTTCGGCATACTTGGGATGCCAACCCAAGATGCTAGAAACGGTTTTTGAACCATTTCGGCATACTTGGTTTGCCAACCCAAGATGCTAGAAACGGTTTTTGAACCATTTCGGCATACTTGGGTTCCAAACCCAAGATGCTAGAAACGGGGTTTGAACTATTTCGGCATACTTGGATTCCCAACCCAAGATGCTAGAAACGGTTTTTGAACCATTTCGGCATACTTGGATTCCCAACCCAAGATGCTAGAAACGGTTTTTGAACCATTTCGGCATACTTGGATTCCAAACCCAAGATGCTAGAAACGGTTTTTGAACCATTTCGGCATACTTGGATTCCCAACCCAAGATGCTAGAAACGGTTTTTGAACTATTTCGGCATACTTGGGTTGCCAACCCAAGATGCTAGAAACGGTTTTTGAACCATTTCGGCATACTTGGGTTGCCAACCCAAGATGCTACAAACGGTTTTTGAACCATTTCGGCATACTTGGATTCCCAACCCAAGATGCTAGAAACGGTTTTTGAACTATTTCGGCATACTTGGATTCCCAACCCAAGATGCTACAAACGGTTTTTGAACCATTTCGGCATACTTGGATTCCCAACCCAAGATGCTACAAACGGTTTTTGAACCATTTCGGCATACTTGGATTCCCAACCCAAGATGCTAGAAACGGTTTTTGAACCATTTCGGCATACTTGGATTCCCAACCCAAGATGCTAGAAACGGTTTTTGAACCATTTCGGCATACTTGGATTCCCAACCCAAGATGCTAGAAACGGTTTTTGAACCATTTCGGCATACTTGAATTCCCAACCCAAGATGCTACAAACGGTTTTTGAACCATTTCGGCATACTTGGGTTGCCAACCCAAGATGCTACAAACGGTTTTGAACCATTTCGGCATACTTGGGTTGCCAACCCAAGATGCTAGAAACGGTTTTTGAACCATTTCGGCATACTTGGATTCCCAACCCAAGATGCTAGAAACGGTTTTTGAACCATTTCGGCATACTTGGGTTGCCAACCCAAGATGCTACAAACAGTTTTTGAACCATTTCGGCATACTTGGATTCACAACCCAAGATGCTAGAATCGGTTTTTGAACCATTTCGGCATACTTGGGTTGCCAACTCAAGATGCTACAAACGGTTTTTGAACCATTTCGGCATACTTGGATTCCCAACCCAAGATGCTAGAAACGGTTTTTGAACCATTTCGGCATACTTGGATTCCCAACCCAAAATGCTAGAAACGGTTTTTGAACCATTTCGGCATACTTGGGTTGCTTACCCAATATGCTAGAAACGGTTTTTGAACCATTTCGGCATACTTGGGTTGCCAACCCAAGATGCTACAAACAGTTTTTGAACCATTTCGGCATACTTGGATTCACAACCCAAGATGCTAGAATCGGTTTTTGAACCATTTCGGCATACTTGGGTTGCCAACTCAAGATGCTACAAACGGTTTTTGAACTATTTCGGCATACTTGGATTCCCAACCCAAGATGCTACAAACGGTTTTTGAACCATTTCGGCATACTTGGATTCCCAACCCAAGATGCTAGAAACGGTTTTTGAACCATTTCGGCATACTTGGATTCCCAACCCAAGATGCTAGAAACGGTTTTTGAACCATTTCGGCATACTTGGATTCCCAACCCAAGATGCTAGAAACGGTTTTTGAACCATTTCGGCATACTTGGGTTGCTTACCCAATATGCTAGAAACGGTTTTTGAACCATTTCGGCATACTTGGGTTGCCAACCCAAGATGCTACAAACAGTTTTTGAACCATTTCGGCATACTTGGATTCACAACCCAAGATGCTAGAATCGGTTTTTGAACCATTTCGGCATACTTGGGTTGCCAACTCAAGATGCTACAAACGGTTTTTGAACTATTTCGGCATACTTGGATTCCCAACCCAAGATGCTACAAACGGTTTTTGAACCATTTCGGAATACTTGGATTCCCAACCCAAGATGCTAGAAACGGTTTTTGAACCATTTCGGCATACTTGGATTCCCAACCCAAGATGCTAGAAACGGTTTTTGAACCATTTCGGCATACTTGGATTCCCAACCCAAGATGCTAGAAACGGTTTTTGAACCATTTCGGCATACTTGGATTCCCAACCCAAGATGCTATAGACGGTTTTTGAACTATTTTGGCATACTTGGATTCCCAACCCAAGATGCTATAGACGGTTTTTGAACCATTTCGGCATACTTGGGTTGCCAACCCAAGACGCTAGAAACGGTTTTTGAACCATTTCGGCATACTTGGATTCCCAACCCAAGATGCTAGAAACGGTTTTTGAACCATTTCGGCATACTTGGATTCGCAACCCAAGATGCTCGAAACGGTTTTTGAACCATTTCGGCATACTTGGGTTGCCACCCCAAGATGCTCGAAACGGTTTTTGAACCATTTCGGCATACTTGGGTTGCCACCCCAAGATGCTAGAAACGGTTTTTGAACCAGTTCGGCATACTTGGGTTGCCAACCCAAGATGCTAGAAACGGTTATTGAACCATTTCGGCATACTTGGATTCCCAACCCAAGATGCTAGAAACGGTTTTTGAACCATTTCGGCATACTTGGATTCCCAACCCAAAATGCTAGAAACGGTTTTTGAACCATTTCGGCATACTTGGGTTGCTAACCCAATATGCTAGAAACGGTTTTTGAACCATTTCGGCATACTTGGGTAGCCAACCCAAGATGCTAGAATCGGTTTTTGAACCATTCCGGCATACTTGGATTCCCAACCCAAGATGCTAGAAACGGTTTTTGAACCATTTCGGCAAACTTGGGTTGCCAACCCAAGATGCTAGAAACGGTTTTTGAACCATTTCGGCATACTTGGGATGCCAACCCAAGGTGCTAAAATCGGTTTTTGAACCATTTCGGCATACTTGGGATAACAACCCAAGGGGCTAAAAACGGTTTTTGAACCATTTCGGCATACTTGGATTCCCAACCCAAGATGCTAGAAACGGTTTTTGAACCATTTCGGCATACTTGGGTTGCCAACCCAAGACGCTAGAAACGGTTTTTGAACCATTTCGGCATACTTGGATTCCCAACCCAAGATGCTAGAAACGGTTTTTGAACCATTTCGGCATACTTGGATTCCCAACCCAAGATGCTAGAAACGGTTTTTGAACCATTTCGGCATACTTGGGTTGCCAACCCAAGACGCTAGAAACGGTTTTTGAACCATTTCGGCATACTTGGATTCCCAACCCAAGATGCTAGAAACGGTTTTTGAACCATTTCGGCATACTTGGATTCCCAACCCAATATGCTAGAAACGGTTTTTGAACCATTTCGGCATACTTGGATTCCCAACCCAAGATGCTAGAAACGGTTTTTGAACCATTTCGGCATACTTGGATTCCCAACCAAAGATGCTAGAAACGGTTTTTGAACCATTTCGGCATACTTGGATTCCCAACCCAAGATGCTAGAAACGGTTTTTGAACCATTTCGGCATACTTGGATTCCCAACCCAAGATGCTAGAAACGGTTTTTGAACCATTTCGGCATACTTGGGTTGCCAACCCAAGATGCTAGAAACGGTTTTTGAACCATTTTGGCATACTTGGGTTCCCAACCCAAGATGCTAGAAACGGTTTTTGAACCATTTCGGCATACTTGGATTCCCAACCCAAGATGCTAGAAACGGTTTTTGAACCATTTCGGCATACTTGGGTTGCCAACCCAAGATGCTAGAAACGGTTTTTGAACCATTTCGGCATACTTGGATTCCCAACCCAAGATGCTAGAAACGGTTTTTGAACCATTTCGGCATACATAAGTTGCCAACCCAAGATGCTAGAAACGGTTTTTGAACCATTCCGGCATACTTGGGTTGCCAACCCAAGATGCTAGAAACGGTTTTTGAACCATTTCGGCATTCTTGGGTTGCCAACCCAAGATGCTAGAAACGGTTTTTGAACCATTCCGGCATACTTGGATTCCCAACCCAAGATGCTAGAAACGGTTTTTGAACCATTTCGGCATACTTGGGTTGCCAACCCAAGATGCTAGAAATTGGTTGTGAACCATTTCGGCATACTTGGATTCCCAACCCAAGATGCAAGAAACAGTTTTTGAACCATTTCGGCATACTTGGGTTGCCAACCCAAGATGCTAGAAACGGTTTTTGAACCATTTCGGCATACTTGGGTTCCCAACCCAAGATGCTAGAAACGGTTTTTGAACCATTTCGGCATACTTGGATTCCCAACCCAAGATGCTAGAAACGGTTTTTGAACCACTTCGGCATACTTGGATTCCCAACCCAAGATGCTAGAAACGGTTTTTGAACCATTCCGGCATACTTGGGTTCCCAACCCAAGATGCTAAAAACGGTTTTTGAACCATTTCGGCATACTTGGGTTCCCAACCCAAGGTGCTAGAAACGGTTTTTGAACCATTTCGGCATACTTGGATTCCCAACCCAAGATGCTAGAAACGGTTTTTGAACCATTTCGGCATACTTGGATTCCCAACCCAAGATGCTAGAAACGGTTTTTGAACCATTTCGGCATACTTGGGTTGCCAACCCAAGATGCTAGAAACTGTTTTTGAACCATTTCGGCATACTTGGGTTCCCAACCCAAGATGCTAGAAACGGTTTTTGAACCATTTCGGCATACTTGGATTCCCAACCCAAGATGCTAGAAACGGTTTTTGAACCATTTCGGCATACTTGGATTCCAAACCCAAGATGCTAGAAACGGTTTTTGAACCATTTCGGCATACTTGGATTCCCAACCCAAGATACCAGAAACGGTTTTTGAACCATTTCGGCATACTTGGGTTGCCAACCCAAGATGCTAGAAACGGTTTTTGAACTATTACGGCCAATGGGAACTATTTCAGCATACTTGGATTCCCAACCCAAGATGCTAGAAACGGTTTTTGAACCATTTCGGCATACTTGGATTCCCAACCCAAGATGCTAGAAACGGTTTTTGAACCATTTCGGCATACTTGGATTCCAAACCCAAGATGCTAGAAACGGTTTTTTGAACCATTTCGGCATACTTGGATTCCCAACCCAAGATACCAGAAACGGTTTTTGAACCATTTCGGCATACTTGGGTTGCCAACCCAAGATGCTAGAAACGGTTTTTGAACCATTTCGGCATACTTGGGTTGGGAATCCAAGTATGCCGAAATGGTTCAAAAACCGTTTCTAGCATCTTGGGTTGGGAATCCAAGTATGCCGAAATAGTTCAAAAACCATTTCTAGCATCTTGGGTTGCCAACCCAAGATGCTAGAAACGGTTTTTGAACTATTTCGGCATACTTGGGATGCCAACCCAAGATGCTAGAAACGGTTTTTGAACCATTTCGGCATACTTGGTTTGCCAACCCAAGATGCTAGAAACGGTTTTTGAACCATTTCGGCATACTTGGGTTCCAAACCCAAGATGCTAGAAACGGTTTTTGAACTATTTCGGCATACTTGGATTCCCAACCCAAGATGCTAGAAACGGTTTTTGAACCATTTCGGCATACTTGGATTCCCAACCCAAGATGCTAGAAACGGTTTTTGAACCATTTCGGCATACTTGGATTCCAAACCCAAGATGCTAGAAACGGTTTTTGAACCATTTCGGCATACTTGGATTCCCAACCCAAGATGCTAGAAACGGTTTTTGAACTATTTCGGCATACTTGGGTTGCCAACCCAAGATGCTAGAAACGGTTTTGGAACTATTTCGGCATACTTGGGATGCCAACCCAAGATGCTAGAAACGGTTTTTGAACTATTTCGGCATACTTGGATTCCCAACCCAAGATGCTAGAAACGGTTTTTGAACCATTTCGGCATACTTGGGTTCCAAACCCAAGATGCTAGAAACGGTTTTTGAACCATTTCGGCATTCTTGGATTCCCAACCCAAGATGCTAGAAACGGTTTTTGAACTATTTCGGCATACTTGGGATGCCAACCCAAGATGCTAGAAACGGTTTTTGAACCATTTCGGCATACTTGGTTTGCCAACCCAAGATGCTAGAACCGGTTTTTGAACCATTTCGGCATACTTGGGTTCCAAACCCAAGATGCTAGAAACGGTTTTTGAACTATTTCGGCATACTTGGATTCCCAACCCAAGATGCTAGAAACGGTTTTTGAACCAGTTCGGCATACTTGGATTCCCAACCCAAGATGCTTGAAACGGTTTTTGAACCATTTCGGCATACTTGGATTCCAAACCCAAGATGCTAGAAACGGTTTTTGAACCATTTCGGCATACTTGGATTCCCAACCCAAGATGCTAGAAACGGTTTTTGAACTATTTCGGCATACTTGGGTTGCCAACCCAAGATGCTAGAAACGGTTTTGGAACTATTTCGGCATACTTGGGATGCCAACCCAAGATGCTAGAAACGGTTTTTGAACTATTTCGGCATACTTGGATTCCCAACCCAAGATGCTAGAAACGGTTTTTGAACCATTTCGGCATACTTGGGTTCCAAACCCAAGATGCTAGAAACGGTTTTTGAACCATTTCGGCATTCTTGGATTCCCAACCCAAGATGCTAGAAACGGTTTTTGAACTATTTCGGCATACTTGGGATGCCAACCCAAGATGCTAGAAACGGTTTTTGAACCATTTCGGCATACTTGGTTTGCCAACCCAAGATGCTAGAAACGGTTTTTGAACCATTTCGGCATACTTGGGTTCCAAACCCAAGATGCTAGAAACGGTTTTTGAACTATTTCGGCATACTTGGATTCCCAACCCAAGATGCTAGAAACGGTTTTTGAACCATTTCGGCATACTTGGATTCCCAACCCAAGATGCTTGAAACGGTTTTTGAACCATTTCGGCATACTTGGATTCCAAACCCAAGATGCTAGAAACGGTTTTTGAACCATTTCGGCATACTTGGATTCCCAACCCAAGATGCTAGAAACGGTTTTTGAACTATTTCGGCATACTTGGGTTGCCAACCCAAGATGCTAGAAACGGTTTTGGAACTATTTCGGCATACTTGGGATGCCAACCCAAGATGCTAGAAACGGTTTTTGAACTATTTCGGCATACTTGGATTCCCAACCCAAGATGCTAGAAACGGTTTTTGAACCATTTCGGCATACTTGGGTTCCAAACCCAAGATGCTAGAAACGGTTTTTGAACCATTTCGGCATTCTTGGATTCCCAACCCAAGATGCTAGAAACGGTTTTTGAACTATGTCGGCATACTTGGGATGCCAACCCAAGATGCTAGAAACGGTTTTTGAACCATTTCGGCATACTTGGTTTGCCAACCCAAGATGCTAGAAACGGTTTTTGAACCATTTCGGCATACTTGGGTTCCAAACCCAAGATGCTAGAAACGGTTTTTGAACTATTTCGGCATACTTGGATTCCCAACCCAAGATGCTAGAAACGGTTTTTGAACCATTTCGGCATACTTGGATTCCCAACCCAAGATGCTAGAAACGGTTTTTGAACCATTTCGGCATACTTGGATTCCCAACCCAAGATGCTAGAAACGGTTTTTGAACCATTTCGGCATACTTGGATTCCCAACCCAAGATGCTAGAAACGGTTTTTGAACTATTTCGGCATACTTGGGTTGCCAACCCAAGATGCTAGAAACGGTTTTGGAACTATTTCGGCATACTTGGGATGCCAACCCAAGATGCTAGAAACGGTTTTTGAACTATTTCGGCATACTTGGATTCCCAACCCAAGATGCTAGAAACGGTTTTTGAACCATTTCGGCATACTTGGGTTCCAAACCCAAGATGCTAGAAACGGTTTTTAAACCATTTCGGCATACTTGGATTCCCAACCCAAGATGCTAGAAACGGTTTTTGAACTATTTCGGCATACTTGGGATGCCAACCCAAGATGCTAGAAACGGTTTTTGAACCATTTCGGCATACTTGGTTTGCCAACCCAAGATGCTAGAAACGGTTTTTGAACCATTTCGGCATACTTGGGTTCCAAACCCAAGATGCTAGAAACGGTTTTTGAACTATTTCGGCATACTTGGATTCCCAACCCAAGATGCTAGAAACGGTTTTTGAACCATTTCGGCATACTTGGATTCCCAACCCAAGATGCTTGAAACGGTTTTTGAACCATTTCGGCATACTTGGATTCCAAACCCAAGATGCTAGAAACGGTTTTTGAACCATTTCGGCATACTTGGATTCCCAACCCAAGATGCTAGAAACGGTTTTTGAACTATTTCGGCATACTTGGGTTGCCAACCCAAGATGCTAGAAACGGTTTTGGAACTATTTCGGCATACTTGGGATGCCAACCCAAGATGCTAGAAACGGTTTTTGAACTATTTCGGCATACTTGGATTCCCAACCCAAGATGCTAGAAACGGTTTTTGAACCATTTCGGCATACTTGGGTTCCAAACCCAAGATGCTAGAAACGGTTTTTGAACCATTTCGGCATACTTGGATTCCCAACCCAAGATGCTAGAAACGGTTTTTGAACTATTTCGGCATACTTGGGATGCCAACCCAAGATGCTAGAAACGGTTTTTGAACCATTTCGGCATACTTGGTTTGCCAACCCAAGATGCTAGAAACGGTTTTTGAACCATTTCGGCATACTTGGGTTCCAAACCCAAGATGCTAGAAACGGTTTTTGAACTATTTCGGCATACTTGGATTCCCAACCCAAGATGCTAGAAACGGTTTTTGAACCATTTCGGCATACTTGGATTCCCAACCCAAGATGCTAGAAACGGTTTTTGAACCATTTCGGCATACTTGGATTCCAAACCCAAGATGCTAGAAACGGTTTTTGAACCATTTCGGCATACTTGGGTTGCCAACCCAAGATGCTAGAAACGGTTTTTGAACTATTTCGGCATACTTGGGTTGCCAACCCAAGATGCTAGAAACGGTTTTTGAACTATTTCGGCATACTTGGGATGCCAACCCAAGATGCTAGAAACGGTTTTTGAACTATTTCGGCATACTTGGATTCCCAACCCAAGATGCTAGAAACGGTTTTTGAACCATTTCGGCATACTTGGGTTCCAAACCCAAGATGCTAGAAACGGTTTTTGAACCATTTCGGCATTCTTGGATTCCCAGCCCAAGATGCTAGAAACGGTTTTTGAACTATTTCGGCATACTTGGGATGCCAACCCAAGATGCTAGAAACGGTTTTTGAACCATTTCGGCATACTTGGGTTGCCAACCCAAGATGCTAGAAACGGTTTTTGAACCATTTCGGCATACTTGGGTTCCCAACCCAAGATGCTAGAAACGGGGTTTGAACTATTTCGGCATACTTGGATTCCCAACCCAAGATGCTAGAAACGGTTTTTGAACCATTTCGGCATACTTGGATTCCCAACCCAAGATGCTAGAAACGGTTTTTGAACCATTTCGGCATACTTGGATTCCCAACCCAAGATGCTAGAAACGGTTTTTGAACCATTTCGGCATACTTGGATTCCCAACCCAAGATGCTAGAAACGGTTTTTGAACTATTTCGGCATACTTGGGTTGCCAACCCAAGATGCTAGAAACGGTTTTTGAACCATTTCGGCATACTTGGGTTGCCAACCCAAGATGCTAGAAACGGTTTTTGAACCATTTCGGCATACTTGGATTCCCAACCCAAGATGCTAGAAACGGTTTTTGAACTATTTCGGCATACTTGGATTCCCAACCCA
The DNA here is from genome assembly GCF_943734765.1 of Anopheles ziemanni. NCBI lineage: Eukaryota > Metazoa > Arthropoda > Insecta > Diptera > Culicidae > Anopheles > Anopheles ziemanni. The sequence goes on along the minus strand of NW_026690044.1, from coordinate 77,034 downwards.
AGATGCTACAAACGGTTTTTGAACCATTTCGGCATACTTGGATTCCCAACCCAAGATGCTACAAACGGTTTTTGAACCATTTCGGCATACTTGGATTCCCAACCCAAGATGCTAGAAACGGTTTTTGAACCATTTCGGCATACTTGGATTCCCAACCCAAGATGCTAGAAACGGTTTTTGAACCATTTCGGCATACTTGGATTCCCAACCCAAGATGCTAGAAACGGTTTTTGAACCATTTCGGCATACTTGAATTCCCAACCCAAGATGCTACAAACGGTTTTTGAACCATTTCGGCATACTTGGGTTGCCAACCCAAGATGCTACAAACGGTTTTTAACCATTTCGGCATACTTGGGTTGCCAACCCAAGATGCTAGAAACGGTTTTTGAACCATTTCGGCATACTTGGATTCCCAACCCAAGATGCTTGAAACGGTTTTTGAACCATTTCGGCATACTTGGATTCCCAACCCAAGATGCTAGAAACGGTTTTTGAACCATTTCGGCATACTTGGGTTGCCAACCCAAGATGCTACAAACAGTTTTTGAACCATTTCGGCATACTTGGATTCACAACCCAAGATGCTAGAATCGGTTTTTGAACCATTTCGGCATACTTGGGTTGCCAACTCAAGATGCTACAAACGGTTTTTGAACCATTTCGGCATACTTGGATTCCCAACCCAAGATGCTACAAACGGTTTTTGAACCATTTCGGCATACTTGGATTCCCAACCCAAGATGCTACAAACGGTTTTTGAACTATTTTGGCATCCTTGGGTTGCCAACCCAAGATGCTAGAAACGGTTTTTGAACCATTTCGGCATACTTGGATTCCCAACCCAAGATGCTACAAACGGTTTTTGAACCATTTCGGCATACTTGGATTCCCAACCCAAGATGCTAGAAACGGTTTTTGAACCATTTCGGCATACTTGGATTCCCAACCCAAGATGCTACAAACGTTTTTTGAACCATTTCGGCATACTTGGGTTGCCAACCCAAGATGCTAGAAACGGTTTTTGAACCATTTCGGCATACTTGGGTTGCCAACCCAAGATGCTAGAAACGATTTTTGAACCATTTCGGCATACTTGGGTTGCCAACCCAAGATGCTAGAAACGGTTTTTGATCCATTTCGGCATACTTGGATTCCCAACCCAAGATGTTAGAAACGGGTTTTGAACCATTTCGGCATACTCGTATTCCCAACCCAAGATGCTACAAACGGTTTTTGAACCATTTCGGCATACTTGGTTTGCCAACCCAAGATGCTAGAAACGGTTTTTGAACCATTTCGGCATACTTGGGTTGCCAACCCAAGATGCTAGAAACGGTTTTTGAACCATTTCGGCATACTTGGATTCCCAACCCAAGATGCTAGAAACGGTTTTTGAACCATTTCGGCATACTTGGATTCCCAACCCAAGATGCTACAAACGATTTTTGAACCATTTCGGCATACTTGGATTCCCAACCCAAGATGCTAGAAACGGTTTTTGAACCATTTCGGCATACTTGGATTTCCAACCCAAGATGCTAGAAACGGTTTTTAAACCATTTCGGCATACTTAGATTCCCAACCTAAGATGCTACAAACGGTTTTTTAACCATTTCGGCATACTTGGGTTGCCAACCCAAGATGCTAGAAACGGTTTTTGAACCATTTCGGCATACTTGGGTTGCCAACCCAAGATGCTAGAAACGGTTTTTGAACCATTTCGGCATACTTGGGTTGCCAACCCAAGATGCTACAAACGGCTTTTGAACCATTTCGGCATACTTGGGTTGCCAACCCAAGATGCTACAAAAGGTTTTTGAACCATTTCGGCATACTTGGGTTGCCAACCCAAGATGCTAGAAACGGTTTTTGAACCATTTCGGCATATTTGGGTTGCCAACCCAAGATGCTAGAAACGGTTTTTGAACCATTTCGGCATACTTGGATTCCCAACCCAAGATGCTAGAAACTGTTTTTGAACCATTTCGGCATACTTGGATTCCCAACCCAAGATGCTAGAAACGGGTTTTGAACCATTTTGGCATACTTGGGTTGCCAACACAAGATGCTACAAACGGTTTTTGAACCATTTCGGCATACTTGGATTCCCAACCCAAGATGCTACAAACGGTTTTTGAACCATTTCGGCATACTTGGATTCCCAACCCAAGATGCTAGAAACGGTTTTTGAACCATTTCGGCATACTTGGGTTGCCAACCCAAGATGCTAGAAACGGTTTTTGAACCATTTCGGCATACTTGGATTCCCAACCCAAGATGCTACAAACGGTTTTTGAACCATTTCGGCATACTTGGATTCCCAACCCAAGATGCTACAAACGGCTTTTGAACCATTTCGGCATACTTGGGTTACCAACCCAAGATGCTACAAACGGTTTTTGAACCATTTCGGCATACTTGGGTTGCCAACCCAAGATGCTAGAAACGGTTTTTGAACCATTTCGGCATACTTGGGTTGCCAACCCAAGATGCTACAAACGGTTTTTGAACCATTTCGGCATACTTGGATTCCCAACCCAAGATGCTAGAAACTGTTTTTGAACCATTTCGGCATACTTGGATTCCCAACCCAAGTTGCTACAAACGGTGTTTGAACCATCTCGGCATACTTGGATTCCCAACCCAAGATGCTACAAACGGTTTTTGAACCATTCGCATACTTGGGTTGCCAACCCAAGATGCTAGAAACGGTTTTTGAACCATTTCGGCATACTTGGATTCCCAACCCAAGTTGCTACAAACGGTGTTTGAACCATTTCGGCATACTTGGATTCCCAACCCAAGATGCTACAAACGGTTTTTGAACCATTTCGGCATACTTGGGTTGCCAACCCAAGATGCTAGAAACGGTATTTGAACCATTTCGGCATACTTGGGTTGCCAACCCAAGATGCTAGAAACGGTTTTTAAACCATTTCGGCATACTTGGGTTGCCAACCCAAGATGCTAGAAACGGTTTTTGAACCATTTTGGCATACTTGGATTCCCAACCCAAGATGCTAGAAACGGTTTTTGAACCATTTCGGCATACTTGGATTCCCAACCCAAGATGCTAGAAACGGTTTTTGAACCATTTCGGCATACTTGGATTCCCAACCCAAGATGCTAGAAACGGTTTTTGAACCATTTCGGCATACTTGGGTTGCCAACCCAAGATGCTAGAAACGGTTTTTGAACCATTTCGGCATACTTGGATTCCCAACCCAAGATGCTAGAAACGGTTTTTGAACCATTTCGGCATACTTGGGTTGCCAACCCAAGATGCTAGAAACGGTTTTTGAACCATTTCGGCATACTTGGATTCCCAACCCAAGATGCTACAAACGGTTTTTGAACCATTTCGGCATACTTGGATTCCCAACCCAAGATGCTAGAAACGGTTTTTGAACCGTTTCGGCATACTTGGATTCCCAACCCAAGATGCTAGAAACGGTTTTTGAACCATTTCGGCATACTTGGGTTCCCAACCCAAGATGCTAGAAACGGTTTTTGAACCATTTCGGCATACTTTGGTTCCCAACCCAAGATGCTAGACACGGGTTTTGAACCATTTCGGCATACTTGGGTTCCCAACCCAAGATGCTAGAAACGGTTTTTGAACCATTTCGGCATACTTGGGTTGCCCACCCAAGATGCTAGAAACGGGTTTTGAACCATTTCGGCATATTTGGATTCCCAACCCAAGATGATAGAAACGGTTTTTGAACCATTTCGGCATACTTGGGTTCCCAACCCAAGATGCTAGAAACGGTTTTTGAACCATTTCGGCATACTTTGGTTCCCAACCCAAGATGCTAGAAACGGTTTTTGAACCATTTCGGCATACTTGGGTTCCCAACCCAAGATGCTAGAAACGGTTTTTGAACCATTTCGGCATACTTTGATTCCCAACCCAAGATGCTAGAAACGGTTTTTGAACCATTTCGGCATACTTGGGTTGCCAACCCAAGATGCTAGAAACGGTTTTTGAACCATTTCGGCATACTTTGGTTCCCAACCCAAGATGCAAGAAACGGTTTTTGAACTATTTCGGCATACTTGGGTTGCTAACCCAAGATGCTAAAAACGGTTTTTGAACCATTTCGGCATACTTGGTTTGCCAACCCAAGATGCTAGAAACGGTTTTTGAACCATTTCGGCATACTTTGATTCCCAACCCAAGATGCTAGAAACGGTTTTTGAACCATTTCGGCATACTTGGGTTGGCAACCCAAGATGCTAGAAACGGGTTTTGAACCATTTCGGCATACTTGGGTTCCCAACCCAAGATGCAAGAAACGGTTTTTGAACTATTTCGGCATACTTGGGTTGCTAACCCAAGATGCTAAAAACGGTTTTTGAACCATTTCGGCATACTTGGTTTGCCAACCCAAGATGCTATAGACGGTTTTTGAACCATTTCGGCATACTTGGGTTGCCAACCCAAGATGCTAGAAACAGTTTTTGAACCATTTCGGCATACTTGGATTCCCAACCCAAGATGCTAGAAACGGTTTTTGAACCATTTCGGCATACTTGGGATGCCAACCTAAGATGCTAGAAACGGTTTTTGAACCATTTCGGCATACTTGGGTTGCCAAGCCAAGATGCTAGAAACGGTTTTTGAACTATTTTGGCATACTTGGGTTGCCAACCTAAGATGCTAGAAACGGTTTTTGAACCATTTCGGCATACTTGGATTCCCAACCCAAGATGCTAGAAACGGTTTTTGAACCATTTTGGCATACTTGGGTTGCCAACCCAAGATGCTAGAAACGGTTTCTGAACCATTTCGGCATACTTGGGTTGCCAACCTAAGATGCTAGAAACGGTTTTTGAACCATTTCGGCATACTTGGGTTGCCAACCCAAGATGCTAGAAACGGTTTTTGAACCATTTCGGCATACTTGGGTTGCCAACCCAAGATGCTAGAAACGGTTTTTGAACTATTTTGGTATACTTGGGTTGCCAACCCAAGATGCAAGAAACGGTTTTTGAACCATTTTGGCATACTTGGGTTGCCAACCCAAGATGCTAGAAACGGTTTTTGAACCATTTCGGCATACTTGGGATGCCAACCCAAGGTGCTAAAAACGGTTTTTGAACCATTTCGGCATACTTGGGTTCCCAATCTAAGATGCTAGAAACGGTTTTTGAACCATTTCGGCATACTTGGATTCCCAACCTAAGATGCTAGAAACGGTTTTTGAACCATTTTGGCATACTTGGATTCCCAACCCAAGATGCTAGAAACGGTTTTTGAACCATTTCGGCATACTTGGGATGCCAACCAAAGATGCTATAGACGGTTATTGAACCATTTCGGCATACTTGGATTCCCAACCCAAGATGCTAGAAACGGTTTTTGAACTATTTTGGTATACTTGGGTTGCCAACCCAAGATGCTAGAAACGGTTTTTGAACCATTTTAGCATACTTGGGTTGCCAATTCAAGATGCTAGAAACGGTTTTTGAACCATTTCGGCATACTTGGATTCCCAACCCAAGATGCTAGAAACGGTTTTTGAACCATTTCGGCATACTTGGGTTGCCAACCCAAGATGCTAGAAACGGTTTTTGAACCATTTTAGCAAACTTGGGTTGCCAACCCAAGATGCTAGAAACGGTTTTTGAACCATTTCGGCATACTTGGATTCCCAACCCAAGATGCTAGAAACGGTTTTGGAACCATTTCGGCATACTTGGGATGCCAACCCAAGATTCTATAGACGGTTTTTGAACTATTTTGGCATACTTGGATTCCCAACCCAAGATGCTAGAAACGGTTTTTGAACCATTTCGGCATACTTGGGTTGCCAACCCAAGATGCTAGAAACGGTTTTTGAACTATTTTGGTATACTTGGGTTGCCAACCCAAGATGCTAGAAACGGTTTTTGAACCATTTTAGCAAACTTGGGTTGCCAACCCAAGATGCTAGAAACGGTTTTTGAACCATTTCGGCATACTTGGGTTGCCAACCCAAGATGCTAGAAACGGTTTTTGAACCATTTCGGCATACTTGGGTTGCCAACCCAAGATGCTAGAAACGGTTTTTGAACCATTTCGGCATACTTGGATTCCCAACCCAAGATGCTAGAAACGGTTTTTGAACCATTTCGGCATACTTGGATTCCCAACCCAAGATGCTAGAAACGGTTTTTGAACCATTTCGGCATACTTGGATTCCCAACCCAAGATGCTAGAAACGGTTTTTGAACCATTTCGGCATACTTGGATTCCCAACCCAAGATGCTAGAAACGGTTTTTGAACCATTTCGGCATACTTGGGTTGCCAACCCAAGATGCAAGAAACGGGTTTTGAACCATTTCGGCATACTTGGATTCCCAACCCAAGATGCTAGAAACGGTTTTTGGACCATTTCGGCATACTTGGATTCCCAACCCAAGATGCTAGAAACGGTTTTTGAACCATTTCGGCATACTTGGATTCCCAACCCAAGATGCTAGAAACGGTTTTTGAACTATTTTGGCATACTTGGGTTGCCAACCCAAGATGCAAGAAACGGTTTTTGAACCATTTCGGCATACTTGGATTCCCAACCCAAGATGCTAGAAACGGTTTTTGGACCATTTCGGCATACTTGGATTCCCAACCCAAGATGCTAGAAACGGTTTTTGAACCATTTCGGCATACTTGGGTTCCCAACCCAAGATGCTAGAAACGGTTTTTGAACCATTTCGGCATACTTGGGTTGCCAACCCAAGATGCTAGAAACGGTTTTTGAACCATTTCGGCATACTTGGATTCCCAGCCCAAAGTGCTAGAAACGGTGTTTGAACCATTTCGGCATACTTGGATTCCCCACCCAAGATGCTAGAAACGGTTTTTGAACCATTTCGGCATACTTGGATTCCCAACCCAAGATGCTACGAACGGTTTTTGAACCATTTCGGCATACTTGGATTCCCAACCCAAGATGCTAGAAACGGTTTTTGAACTATTTCGGCATACTTGGGTTCCAAACCCAAGATGCTAGAAACGGTTTTTGAACCATTTCGGCATACTTGGATTCCCAACCCAACATGCTAGAAAAGGTTTTTGAACCATTTCGGCATACTTGGGTTGCCAACCCAAGATGCTAGAATCGGTTTTTGAACCATTTCGACTTACTTGGATTCCCAACCCAAGATGCTACAAACGGTTTTTGAACCATTTCGGCATACTTGGATTCCCAACCCAAGATGCTAGAAACGGTTTTTGAACTATTTCGGCATACTTGGGTTCCAAACCCAAGATGCTAGAAACGGTTTTTGAACCATTTCGGCGTACTTGGGTTCCCAACCCAAGATGCTAGAAACGGTTTTTGAACCATTTCGGCATACTTGGGTTCCCAACCCAAGATGCTAGAAACGGTTTTTGAACCATTTCGGCATACTTGGGTTGCCAACCCAAGATGCTAGAAACGGTTTTTGAACCATTTCGGCATACTTGGATTCCCAGCCCAAAGTGCTAGAAACGGTGTTCGAACCATTTCGGCATACTTGGATTCCCCACCCAAGATGCTAGAAACGGTTTTTGAACCATTTCGGCATACTTGGATTCCCAGCCCAAGATGCTAGAAACGGTGTTTGAACCATTTCGGCATACTTGGATTCCCAACCCAAGATGCTAGAAACGGTTTTTGAACCATTTCGGCATACTTGGGTTGCCAACCCAAGATGCTAGAAACGGTTTTTGAACCATTTTGGCATACTTGGGTTGCCAACCCAAGATGATAGAAACGGTTTTTGAACCATTTCGGCATACTTGGGATGCCAACCCAAGATGCTGTAGACGGTTTTTGAACTATTTTGGCACACTTGGGTTGCCAACCCAAGATGCTAGAAACGGTGTTTGAACCATTTCGGCATACTTGGGTTGCCAACCCAAGATGCTAGAAACGGTTTTTGAACCATTTCGGCATACTTGGATTCCCAACCCAAGATGCTAGAAACGGTTTTTAAACCATTTCGGCATACTTGGGTTGCCAACCCAAGATGCTAGAAACGGTTTTTGAACCATTTCGGCATACTTGGAATGCCAACCCAAGAAGCTAGAAACTGTTATAAATGGAAAAAAATCACGGATTTGTTGGGGTTGAATGGGTCTGAAAAGTGCTTTCCATGAAAAAACATTATTATCTCCGAGACTAGAAGAGCTAGAAGGGCGATAAAGAAAGCAAACGAAAGAAAATTTAATTTCAAACATAAAACATGTTTAGCTAATTAACGATCGGACGAAAGATAAAAAAGTTATTAGCGTTTGAAGGTGCAAGGGTCGGAAAAAGTGCAACCCAAGAAGCTAGAAACTGTTTTTGAACTATTTCGGCATACTTGGGTTCCAAACCCAAGATGCTAGAAACGGTTTTTGAACCATTTCGGCGTACTTGGGTTCCCAACCCAAGATGCTAGAAACGGTTTTTGAACCATTTCGGCATACTTGGGTTCCCAACCCAAGATGCTAGAAACGGTTTTTGAACCATTTCGGCATACTTGGGTTGCCAACCCAAGATGCTAGAAACGGTTTTTGAACCATTTCGGCATACTTGGATTCCCAGCCCAAAGTGCTAGAAACGGTGTTCGAACCATTTCGGCATACTTGGATTCCCCACCCAAGATGCTAGAAACGGTTTTTGAACCATTTCGGCATACTTGGATTCCCAGCCCAAGATGCTAGAAACGGTGTTTGAACCATTTCGGCATACTTGGATTCCCAACCCAAGATGCTAGAAACGGTTTTTGAACCATTTCGGCATACTTGGGTTGCCAACCCAAGATACTAGAAACGGTTTTTGAACCATTTTGGCATACTTGGGTTGCCAACCCAAGATGATAGAAACGGTTTTTGAACCATTTCGGCATACTTGGGATGCCAACCCAAGATGCTGTAGACGGTTTTTGAACCATTTCGGCATACTTGGGTTCCCAACCCAAGATGCTAGAAACGGTTTTTGAACCATTTCGGCATACTTGGGTTGCCAACCCAAGATGCTAGAAACGGTTTTTGAACCATTTCGGCATACTTGGATTCCCAACCCAAGATGCTAGAAACGGTTTTTAAACCATTTCGGCATACTTGGGTTGCCAACCCAAGATGCTAGAAACGGTTTTTGAACCATTTCGGCATACTTGGAATGCCAACCCAAGAAGCTAGAAACTGTTATAAATGGAAAAAAATCACGGATTTGTTGGGGTTGAATGGGTCTGAAAAGTGCTTTCCATGAAAAAACATTATTATCTCCGAGACTAGAAGAGCTAGAAGGACGATAGAGAAAGCAAACGAAAGAAAATTTAATTTAAAACATAAAACATGTTTAGCTAATTAACGATCGGACGAAAGATAAAAAAGTTATTAGCGTTTGAAGGTGCAAGGGTCGGAAAAAGTGCAACCCAAGAAGCTAGAAACTGTTTTTGAACCATTTCGGTATACTTGGGTTCCCAACCCAAGATGCTAGAAACTTTTGAACAATTTCGGCATACTTGGGTTGCCAACCCAAGATGCTAGAAACGGTTTTTGAACCAATTCGGCATACTTGGGTTGCCAACCCAAGATGCTAAAAACGGTTTTTGAACGATTTCGGCATACTTGGATTCCCAACCCAAGATGCTACAAATGGTTTTTGAACTATTTCGGCATACTTGGATTCCCAACCCAAGATGCTACAAACGGTTTTTGAACCATGTTGGCATACTTGGATTCCCAACCCAAGATGCTACAAACGGTTTTTTACCATTTCGGCATATTTGTGTTGCCAACCCAAGATGCTAGAAACGGGTTTTGAACCATTTCGGCATACTTGGATTCCCAACCCAAGATGCTACAAACGGTTTTTGAACCATTTCGGCATACTTGGGTTGCCAACCCAAAATGCTAGAAACGGTTTTTGAACCATTTCGGCATACTTGGGTTGCCAACCCAAGATGCTACAAACGGTTTTTGAACCATTTCGGCATACTTGGATTCCCAACCCAAGATGCTAGAAACGGTTTTTGAACCATTTCGGCATACTTGGGTTGCCAACCCAAGATGCTAGAAACGGTTTTTGAACCATTTCGGCATACTTGGATTCCCAACCCAAGATGCTACAAACGGTTTTTGAACCATTTCGGCATACTTGGATTCCCAACCCAAGATGCTAGAAACGGTTTTTGAACCATTTCTGCATACTTGGATTCCCAACCCAAGATGCTAGAAACGGTTTTTGAACCATTTCGGCATACTTGGGTTGCCAACCCAAGATGCTAGAAACGGTTTTTGAACCATTTCGGCATACTTGGGTTGCCAACCCAAGATGCTACAAACGGTTTTTGAACCATTTCGGCATACTTGGATTCCCAAACCAAGATGCTAGAAACGGTTTTTGAACCATTTCGGCATACTTGGGTTGCCAACCCGAGATGCTACAAACGGTTTTTGAACCATTTCGGCGTACTTGGATTCCCAACCCAAGATGCTACAAACGGTTTTTGAACCATTTCGGCATACTTGGATTCCCAACCCAAGATGCTAGAAACGGTTTTTGAACCATTTCGGCATACTTGGATTCCCAACCCAAGATGCTACAAACGGTTTTTGAACCATTTCGGCATACTTGGATTCCCAACCCAAGATGCTAGAAACGGTTTTTGAACCATTTCGGCATACTTGGATTCCCAACCCAAGATGCTACAAACGGTTTTTGAACCATTTCGGCATACTTGGATTCCCAACCCAAGATGCTAGAAACGGTTTTTGAACCATTTCTGCATACTTGGATTCCCAACCCAAGATGCTTCAAACGGTTTTTGAACCATTTCGGCATACTTGGATTCCCAACCCAAAATGCTAGAAACGGTTTTTGAACCATTTCGGCATACTTGGGTTGCCAACCCAAGATGCTAGAAACGGTTTTTGAACCATTTCGGCATACTTGGGTTGCCAACCCAAGATGCTACAAACGGTTTTTGAACCATTTCGGCATACTTGGATTCCCAACCCAAGATGCTAGAAACGGTTTTTGAACCATTTCGGCATACTTGGGTAGCCAACCCAAGATGCTAGAAACGGTTTTTGAACCATTTCTGCATACTTGGATTCCCAACCCAAGATGCTAGAAACGGTTTTTGAACCATTTCTGCATACTTGGATTCCCAACCCAAGATGCTGGAAACGGTTTTTGAACCATTTCGGCATACTTGGGTTGCCAACCCAAGATGCTAGAAACGGTTTTTGAACCATTTCGGCATACTTGGGTTGCCAACCCAAGATGCTACAAACGGTTTTTGAACCATTTCGGCATACTTGGATTCCCAACCCAAGATGCTAGAAACGGTTTTTGAACCATTTCGGCATACTTGGGTTGCCAACCCAAGATGCTAGAAACGGTTTTTGAACCATTTCGGCATACTTGGATTCCCAACTCAAGATGCTAGAAACGGTTTTTGAACCATTTCGGCATACTTGGATTTCCAACCCAAGATGCTACGAACGGTTTTTGAACCATTTCGGCATACTTGGATTCCCAACCCAAGATGCTACAAACGGTTTTTGAACCATTTCGGCATACTTGGATTCCCAACCCAAGATGCTAGAAACGGTTTTTGAACCATTTCGGCATACTTGGATTCCCAACCCAAAATGCTAGAAACGGTTTTTGAACCATTTCGGCATACTTGGGTTGCCAACCCAAGATGCTAGAAACGGTTTTTGAACCATTTCGGCATACTTGGATTCCCAACCCAAGATGCTAGAAACGGGTTTTGAACCTTTTCGGCATACTTGGATTCCCAACCCAAGATGCTAGAAACGGTTTTTGAACCATTTCGGCATACTTGGGTTGCCAACCCAAGATGCTACAAACGGTTTTTGAACCATTTCGGCATACTTGGATTCCCAACCCACGATGCTACAAACGGTTTTTGAACCATTTCGGCATACTTGGGTTGCCAACCCAAGATGCTAGAAACGGTTTTTGAACCATTTCGGCATACTTGGATTCCCAACCCAAGATGCTAGAAACGGTTTTTGAACCATTTCGGCATACTTGGATTCCCAACCCAAGATGCTACAAACGGTTTTTGAACCATTTCGGCATACTTGGATTCCCAACCCAAGATGCTAGAAACGGTTTTTGAACCATTTCGGCATATTTGGGTTGCCAACCCAAGATGCTAGAAACGGTTTTTGAACCATTTCGGCATACTTGGATTCCCAACTTAAGATGCTAGAAACGGTTTTTGAACCATTTCGGCATACTTGGATTCCCAACCCAAGATGCTAGAAACGGTTTTTGAACCATTTCGGCATACTTGGGTTGCCAACCCAAGATGCTTCAAACGGTTTTTGAACCATTTCGGCATACTTGGATTCCCAACCCAAGATGCTAGAAACGGTTTTTGCACCATTTCGGCATACTTGGATTCCCAACCCAAGATGCTAGAAACGGTTTTTGAACCATTTCGGCATACTTGGGTTGCCAACCCGAGATGCTTCAAACGGTTTTTGAACCATTTCGGCGTACTTGGATTCCCAACCCAAGATGCTACAAACGGTTTTTGAACCATTTCGGCATACTTGGATTCCCAACCCAAGATGCTAGAAACGGTTTTTGAACCATTTCGGCATACTTGGATTCCCAACCCAAGATGCTACAAACGGTTTTTGAACCATTTCGGCATACTTGGATTCCCAACCCAAGATGCTAGAAACGGTTTTTGAACCATTTCGGCATACTTGGGTTGCCAACCCAAGATGCTACAAACGGTTTTTGAACCATTTCGGCATACTTGGATTCCCAACCCAAGATGCTAGAAACGGTTTTTGAACCATTTCTGCATACTTGGATTCCCAACCCAAGATGCTAGAAACGGTTTTTGAACCATTTCGGCATACTTGGATTCTCAACCCAAGATGCTAGAAACGGTTTTTGAACCATTTCGGCATACTTGGGTTGCCAACCCAAGATGCTAGAAACGGTTTTTGAACCATTTCGGCATACTTGGGTTGCCAACCCAAGATGCTACAAACGGTTTTTGAACCATTTCGGCATACTTGGATTCCCAACCCAAGATGCTAGAAACGGTTTTTGAACCATTTCGGCATACTTGGGTAGCCAACCCAAGATGCTAGAAACGGTTTTTGAACCATTTCGGCATACTTGGATTCCCAACCCAAGATGCTACAAACGGTTTTTGAACCATTTCGGCATACTTGGATTCCCAACCCAAGATGCTAGAAACGGTTTTTGAACCATTTCTGCATACTTGGATTCCCAACCCAAGATGCTAGAAACGGTTTTTGAACCATTTCTGCATACTTGGATTCCCAACCCAAGATGCTAGAAACGGTTTTTGAACCATTTCGGCATACTTGGGTTGCCAACCCAAGATGCTAGAAACGGTTTTTGAACCATTTCGGCATACTTGGGTTGCCAACCCAAGATGCTACAAACGGTTTTTGAACCATTTCGGCATACTTGGATTCCCAACCTAAGATGCTAGAAACGGTTTTTGAACCATTTCGGCATACTTGGGTTGCCAACCCAAGATGCTAGAAACGGTTTTTGAACCATTTCGGCATACTTGGATTCCCAACTCAAGATGCTAGAAACGGTTTTTGAACCATTTCGGCACACTTGGATTGCCAACCCAAGATGCTACGAACGGTTTTTGAACCATTTCGGCATACTTGGGTTGCCAACCCAAGATGCTTCAAACGGTTTTTGAACCATTTCGGCATACTTGGATTCCCAACCCAAGATGCTAGAAACGGTTTTTGAACCATTTCGGCATACTTGGATTCCCAACCCAAGATGCTAGAAACGGTTTTTGAACCATTTCGGCATACTTGGGTTGCCAACCCGAGATGCTACAAACGGTTTTTGAACCATTTCGGCATACTTGGATTCCCAACCCAAGATGCTAGAAACGGTTTTTGAACCATTTCGGTATACTTGGATTCCCAACCCAAGATGCTACAAACGGTTTTTGAACCATTTCGGCATACTTGGATTCCCAACCCAAGATGCTAGAAACGGTTTTTGAACCATTTCGGCATACTTGGATTCCCAACCCAAGATGCTACAAATTTTGAACCATTTCGGTATACTTGGATTCCCAACCCAAGATGCTACAAACGGTTTTTGAACCATTTCGGCATACTTGGATTCCCAACCCAAGATGCTAGAAACGGTTTTTGAACCATTTCGGCATACTTGGATTCCCAACCCAAGATGCTACAAACGGTTTTTGAACCATTTCGGCATACTTGGATTCCCAACCCAAGATGCTAGAAACGGTTTTTGAACCATTTCTGCATACTTGGATTCCCAACCCAAGATGCTAGAAACGGTTTTTGAACCATTTCGGCATACTTGGATTCTCAACCCAAGATGCTACAAACGGTTTTTGAACCATTTCGGCATACTGGATTCCCAACCCAAGATGCTAGAAACGGTTTTTGAACCATTTCGACATACTTGGATTGCCAACCCAAGATGCTACAAACGGTTTTTGAACCATTTCGGCATACTGGATTCCCAACCCAAGATGCTACAAACGGTTTTTGAACCATTTCGGCATACTTGGGTTGCCAACCCAAGATGCTAGAAAAGGTTTTTGAACCATTTCGGCATACTTGGATTCCCAATCCAAGATGCTACAAACGGTTTTTGAACCATTTCGGCATACTTGGATTCCCAACCTAAGATGCTAGAAACGGTTTTTGAACCATTTCGGCATACTTGGGTTGCCAACCCAAGATGCTAGAAACGGTTTTTGAACCATTTCGGCATACTTGGATTACCAACTCAAGATGCTAGAAACGGTTTTTGAACTATTTCGGCATACTTGGATTCCCAACCCAAGATGCTAGAAACGGTTTTTGAACCATTTCGGCATACTTGGGTTGCCAACCCAAGATGCTTCAAACGGTTTTTGAACCATTTCGGCATACTTGGATTCCCAACCCAAGATGCAGAAACGGTTTTTGAACCATTTCGGCATACTTGGATTCCCAACCCAAGATGCTAGAAACGGTTTTTGAACCATTTCGGCATACTTGGATTCCCAACCCAAGATGCTACAAACGGTTTTTGAACCATTTCGGCATACTTGGATTCCCAACCCAAGATGCTAGAAACGGTTTTTGAACCATTTCGGCATACTTGGATTCCCAACCCAAGATGCTACAAACGGTTTTTGAACCATTTCGGCATACTTGGATTCCCAACCCAAGATGCTAGAAACGGTTTTTGAACCATTTCTGCATACTTGGATTCCCAACCCAAGATGCTAGAAACGGTTTTTGAACCATTTCGGCATACTTGGATTCCCAACCCAAGATGCTACAAACGGTTTTTGAACCATTTCGGCATACTGGATTCCCAACCCAAGATGCTAGAAACGGTTTTTGAACCATTTCGGCATACTTGGATTGCCAACCCAAGATGCTAGAAACGGTTTTTGAACCATTTCGGCATACTTGGGTTGGCAACCCAAGATGCTAGAAACGGTTTTTGAACCATTTCGGCATACTTGGATTCCCAACCCAAGATGCTAGAAACGGTTTTTGAACCATTTCGGCAAACTTAAGTTGCCAACCCAAGAGGCTAGAAACGGTTTTTGAACCATTTCGGCATACTTGGATTCCCAACCCAAGATGCTACAAACAGTTTTTGAACCATTTCGGCATACTTGGATTCCCAACCCAAGATGCTACAAACGGTTTTTGAACCATTTCGGCATACTTGGGTTGCCAACCCAAGATGCTAGAAACGGTTTTTGAACCATTTCGGCATACTTGGGTTGGCAACCCAAGATGCTAGAAACGGTTTTTGAACCATTTCGGCATACTTGGATTCCCAACCCAAGATGCTAGAAACGGTTTTTGAACCATTTCGGCATACTTAAGTTGCCAACCCAAGAGGCTAGAAACGGTTTTTGAACCATTTCGGCATACTTGGATTCCCAACCCAAGATGCTACAAACAGTTTTTGAACCATTTCGGCATACTTGGATTCCCAACCCAAGATGCTACAAACGGTTTTTGAACCATTTCGGCATACTTGGATTCCCAACCCAAGATGCTACAAACGGTTTTTGAACCATTTCGGCATACTTGGATTCCCAACCCAAGATGCTAGAAACGGTTTTTGAACCATTTCGGCATACTTGGATTCCCAACCCAAGATGCTACAAACGGTTTTTGAACCATTTCGGCATACTTGGGTTGCCAACCTAAGATGCTACAAACGGTTTTTGAACCATTTCGGCATACTTGGATTCCCAACCCAAGATGCTAGAAACGGTTTTTGAACCATTTCGGCATACTTGGATTCCCAACCCAAGATGCTAGACACGGTTTTTGAACCATTTCGGCATACTTGGGTTGCCAACCCAAGATGCTACAAACGGTTTTTGAACCATTTCGGCATACTTGGATTCCCAACCCAAGATGCTAGAAACGGTTTTTGAACCATTTCGGCATACTTGGATTCCCAACCCAAGATGCTAGAAACGGTTTTTGAACCATTTCGGCATACTTGGGTTGCCAACCCAAGATGCTAGAAACGGTTTTTGAACCATTTCGGCATACTTGGATTCCCAACCCAAGATGCTAGAAACGGTTTTTGAACCATTTCGGCATACTTGGATTCCCAACCCAAGATGCTAGAAACGGTTTTTGAACCATTTCGGCATGCTTGGGTTGCCAACCCAAGATGCTAGAAACGGTTTTTGAACCATTTCGGCATACTTGGGTTGCCAACCCAAGATGCTAGAAACGGTTTTTGAACCATTTCGGCATACTTGGATTCCCAACCCAAGATGCTAGAAACGGTTTTTGAACCATTTCGGCATACTTGGGTTGCCAACCCAAGATGCTTCAAACGGTTTTTGAACCATTTCGGCATACTTGGATTCCCAACCCAAGATGCTACAAACGGTTTTTGAACCATTTCGGCATACTTGGATTCCCAACCCAAGATGCTACAAACGGTTTTTGAACCATTTCGGCATACTTGGATTCCCAACCCAAGATGCTACAAACGGTTTTTGAACCATTTCGGCATACTTGGATTCCCAACCCAAGATGCTAGAAACGGTTTTTGAACCATTTCGGCATACTTGGGTTGCCAACCCAAGATGCTAGAAACGGTTTTTGAACCATTTCGGCATACTTGGATTCCCAACTCAAGATGCTAGAAACGGTTTTTGAACCATTTCGGCATACTTGGATTTCCAACCCAAGATGCTAGAAACGGTTTTTGAACTATTTCGGCATACTTGGGTTGCCAACCCAAGATGCTAGAAACGGGTTTTGAACGATTTCGGCATACTTGGATTCCCAACCCAAGATGCTACAAATGGTTTTTGAACTATTTCGGCATACTTGGATTCCCAACCCAAGATGCTACAAACGGTTTTTGAACCATTTCGGCATACTTGGATTCCCAACCCAAGATGCTACAAACGGTTTTTGAACCATTTCGGCATATTTGGGTTGCCAACCCAAGATGCTAGAAACGGGTTTTGAACCATTTCGGCATACTTGGATTCCCAACCCAAGATGCTACAAACGGTTTTTGAACCTTTTCGGCATACTTGGATTACCAACCCAAGATGCTAGAAACGGTTTTTGAACCATTTCGGCATACTTGGATTCCCAACCCAAGATGCTACAAACGGTTTTTGAACCATTTCCAACCCCAAGATGCTAGAAACGGTTTTTGAACCATTTCGGCATACTTGGATTCCCAACCCGAGATGCTAGAAACGGTTTTTGAACCATTTCGGCATACTTGGATTCCCAACCCGAGATGCTAGAAACGGTTTTTGAACCATTTCGGCATACTTGGATTCCCAACCCGAGATGCTAGAAACGGTTTTTGAACCATTTCGGCATACTTGGATTCCCAACCCAAGATGCTAGAAACGGTTTTTGAACCATTTCGGCATACTTGGATTCCCAATCCAAGATGCTACAAACGGTTTTTGAACCATTTCTAACCCCAAGATGCTAGAAACGGTTTTTGAACCATTTCGGCATACTTGGATTCCCAACCCAAGATGCTAGAAACGGTTTTTGAACCATTTCGGCATACTTGGGTTGCCAACCCAAGATGCTAGAAACGGTTTTTGAACCATTTCGGCATGCTTGGATTCCCAACCCAAGATGCTACAAACGGTTTTTGAACCATTTCGACATACTTGGATTCCCAACCCAAGATGCTAGAAACGGTTTTTGAACCATTTCGGCATACTTGGATTCCCAACCCAAGATGCTACAAACGGTTTTTGAACCATTTCCAAGCCCAAGATACTACAAATGGTTTTTTAACCATTTCGGCATACTTGGATTCCCAACCCAAGATGCTAGAAACGGTTTTTGAACCATTTCGGCATACTTGGGTTGCCAACCCAAGATGCTAGAAACGGTTTTTGAACCATTTCGGCATACTTGGATTCCCAACCCAAGATGCTAGAAACGGTTTTTGAACCATTTCGGCATACTTGGGTTGCCAACCCAAGAGGCTAGAAACGGTTTTTGAACCATTTCGGCATACTTGGATTCCCAACCCAAGATGCTACAAACGGTTTTTGAACCATTTCGGCATACTTGGATTCTCAACCCAAGATGCTAGAAACGGTTTTTGAACCATTTCGGCATACTTGGATTCCCAACCCAAGATGCTACAAACGGTTTTTGAACCATTTCGGCATACTTGGATTTCCAACCCAAGATGCTACAAACGGTTTTTGAACCATTTCGGCATACTTGGATTCCCAACCCAAGATGCTAGAAACGGTTTTTGAACCATTTCGGCATACTTGGGTTGCCAACCCAAGATGCTAGAAACGGTTTTTGAACCATTTCGGCATACTTGGATTCCCAACCCAAGATGCTAGAAACGGTTTTTGAACCATTTCGGCATACTTGGATTCCCAACCCAAGATGCTACAAACGGTTTTTGAACCATTTCGGCATACTTGGATTCCCAACCCAAGATGCTACAAACGGTTTTTGAACCATTTCGGCATACTTGGATTCCCAACCCAAGATGCTAGAAACGGTTTTTGAACCATTTCGGCATACTTGGATTCCCAACCCAAAATGCTAGAAACGGTTTTTGAACCATTTCGGCATACTTGGGTTGCCAACCCAAGATGCTAGAAACGGTTTTTGAACCATTTCGGCATACTTGGATTCCCAACCCAAGATGCTAGAAACGGTTTTTGAACCATTTCGGCATACTTGGATTCCCAACCCAAGATGCTAGAAACGGTTTTTGAACCATTTCGGCATACTTGGGTTGCCAACCCAAGATGCTAGAAACGGTTTTTGAACCATTTCGGCATACTTGGATTTCCAACTCAAGATGCTAGAAACGGTTTTTGAACCATTTCGGCATACTTGGATTCCCAACCCAAGATGCTAGAAACGGTTTTTGAACCATTTCGGCATACTTGGGTTGCCAACCCAAGATGCTTCAAACGGTTTTTGAACCATTTCGGCATACTTGGATTCCCAACCCAAGATGCTAGAAACGGTTTTTGAACCATTTCGGCATACTTGGATTCGCAACCCAAGATGCTAGAAACGGTTTTTGAACCATTTCGGCATACTTGGGTTGCCAACCCGAGATGCTACAAACGGTTTTTGAACCATTTCGGCGTACTTGGATTCCCGACCCAAGATGCTACAAACGGTTTTTGAACCATTTCGGCATACTTGGATTCCCAACCCAAGATGCTAGAAACGGTTTTTGAACCATTTCGGCATACTTGGATTCCCAACCCAAGATGCTAGAAACGGTTTTTGAACCATTTCGGCATACTTGGATTTCCAACCCAAGATGCTACAAACGGTTTTTGAACCATTTCGGCATACTTGGATTCCCAACCCAAGATGCTAGAAACGGTTTTTGAACCATTTCTGCATACTTGGATTCCCAACCCAAGATGCTAGAAACGGTTTTTGAATTATTTCGGCATACTTGGATTCCCAACCCAAGATGCTAGAAACGGTTTTTGAACCATTTCGGCATACTGGATTCCCAACCCAAGATGCTAGAAACGGTTTTTGAACCATTTCGGCATACTTGGGTTGCCAACCCAAGATGCTAGAAACGGTTTTTGAACCATTTCGGCATACTTGGGTTGCCAACCCAAGATGCTAGAAACGGTTTTTGAACCATTTCGGCATACTTGGGTTGCCAACCCAAGATGCTTCAAACGGTTTTTGAACCATTTCGGCATACTTGGATTCCCAACCCAAGATGCTAGAAACGGTTTTTGAACCATTTCGGCATACTTGGGTTGCCAACCCAAGATGCTAGAAACGGTTTTTGAACCATTTCGGCATACTTGGATTCCCAACTCAAGATGCTAGAAACGGTTTTTGAACCATTTCGGCATACTTGGATTCCCAACCCAAGATGCTACGAACGGTTTTTGAACCATTTCGGCATACTTGGGTTGCCAACCCAAGATGCTTCAAACGGTTTTTGAACCATTTCGGCATACTTGGATTCCCAACCCAAGATGCTAAAAACGGTTTTTGAACCATTTCGGCATACTCGGATTCCCAACCCAAGATGCTAGAAACGGTTTTTGAACCATTTCGGCATACTTGGGTTGCCAACCCGAGATGCTACAAACGGTTTTTGAACCATTTCGGCATACTTGGATTCCCAACCCAAGATGCTAGAAACGGTTTTTGAACCATTTCGGCATACTTGGATTCCCAACCCAAGATGCTACAAACGGTTTTTGAACCATTTCGGCATACTTGGATTCCCAACCCAAGATGCTAGAAACGGTTTTTGAACCATTTCGGCATACTTGGATTCCCAACCCAAGATGCTACAAACGGTTTTTGAACCATTTCGGCATACTGGATTCCCAACCCAAGATGCTAGAAACGGTTTTTGAACCATTTCGGCCTACTTGGATTGCCAACCCAAGATGCTACAAACGGTTTTTGAACCATTTCGGCATACTGGATTCCCAACCCAAGATGCTAGAAACGGTTTTTGAACCATTTCGGCATACTGGATTCCCAACCCAAGATGCTAGAAACGGTTTTTGAACCATTTCGGCATACTTGGGTTGCCAACCCGAGATGCTACAAACGGTTTTTGAACCATTTCGGCATACTTGGGTTGCCAACCCAAGATGCTAGAAACGGTTTTTGAACCATTTCGGCATACTTGGGTTGCCAACCCGAGATGCTAGAAACGGTTTTTGAACCATTTCGGCATACTTGGGTTGCCAACTCAAGATGCTAGAAACGGTTTTTGAACCATTTCGGCATACTTGGGTTGCCAACCCAAGATGCTAGAAACGGTTTTTGAACCATTTCGGAATACTTGGATTCCCAACCCAAGATGCTAGAAACGGTTTTTGAACCATTTCGGAATACTTGGATTCCCAACCCAAGATGCTAGAAACGGTTTTTGAACCATTTCGGCATACTTGGGTTGCCAACCCAAGATGCTAGAAACGGTTTTTGAACCATTTCGGAATACTTGGATTCCCAACCCAAGATGCTAGAAACGGTTTTTGAACCATTTCGGCATACTTGGGTTGCCAACCCAAGATGCTAGAAACGGTTTTTGAACCATTTCGGCATACTTGGATTCCCAACCCAAGATGCTAGAAACGGTTTTTGAACCATTTCGGCATACTTGGGTTGCCAACTCAAGATGCTAGAAACGGTTTTTGAACCATTTCGGCATACTTGGGTTGCCAACCCAAGATGCTAGAAACGGTTTTTGAACCATTTCGGCATACTTGGATTCCCAACCCAAGATGCTAGAAACGGTTTTTGAACCATTTCGGCATACTTGGGTTGCCAACCCAAGATGCTAGAAACGGTTTTTGAACCATTTCGTCATACTTGGATTCCCAACCCAAGATGCTAGAAACGGTTTTTGAACCATTTCGGCATACTTGGGTTGCCAACCCAAGATGCTACAAACGGTTTTTGAACCATTTCGGCATACTTGGATTCCCAACCCAAGATGCTAGAAACGGTTTTTGAACCATTTCGGCATACTTGGAATCCCAACTCAAGATGCTAGAAACGGTTTTTGAACCATTTCGGCATACTTGGATTCCCAACCCAAGATGCTAGAAACGGTTTTTGAACCATTTCGGCATACTTGGGTTGCCAACCCAAGATGCTTCAAACGGTTTTTGAACCATTTCGGCATACTTGGATTCCCAACCCAAGATGCTAGAAACGGTTTTTGAACCATTTCGGCATACTTGGATTCGCAACCCAAGATGCTAGAAACGGTTTTTGAACCATTTCGGCATACTTGGGTTGCCAACCCGAGATGCTACAAACGGTTTTTGAACCATTTCGGCGTACTTGGATTCCCGACCCAAGATGCTACAAACGGTTTTGAACCATTTCGGCATACTTGGATTCCCAACCCAAGATGCTAGAAACGGTTTTTGAACTATTTCGGCATACTTGGGATGCCAACCCAAGATGCTAGAAACGGTTTTTGAATCATTTCGGCATACTTGGGTTGCCAACCCAAGATGCTACAAACAGTTTTTGAACCATTTCGGCATACTTGGGTTCCCAATCGAAGATGCTAGAAACGGTTTTTGAACCATTTCGGCATACTTGGGTTGCCAACCCAAGATGCTACAAACGGTTTTTGAACCATTTCGGCATACTTGGGTTCCCATCCCAAGATGCTAGAAACGGTTTTTGAACCATTTCGGCATACTTGGGTTCCCAACCCAAGATGCTACAAACAGTTTTTGAACCATTTCGGCATACTTGGGTTCCCAACCGAAGATGCTAGAAACGGTTTTTGAACTATTTCGGCATACTTGGGATGCCAACCCAAGATGCTAGAAACGGTTGTTGAACCATTTCGGCATACTTGGGTTCCCAACCCAAGATGCTTGAAACGGTTTTTGAACCATTTCGGCATACTTGGGTTCCCAACCCAAGATGCTAGAAACGGGTTTTGAACCATTTCAGCATACTTGGATTCCCAACCCAAGATGCTACAAACGGTTTTTGAACCATTTCGGCATACTTGGGTTCCCAACTCAAGATGCTAGAAACGGTTTTTGAACCATTTCGGCATACTTGGGTTGCCAACCCAAGATGCTAGAAACGGTTTTTGAACTATTTCGGCATGCTTGGGTTGCCAACCCAAGATGCTAGAAACGGTTTTTGAACTATTTCGGCATACTTGGATTCCCAACCCAAGATGCTGGAAACGGTTTTTGCACCATTTCGGCATACTTGGATTCCCAACCCAAGATGCTAGAAACGGTTTTTGAACAATTTCGGCATACTTGGGTTCCCAACCCAAGATGCTAGAAACGGTTTTTGAACTATTTCGGCATACTTGGGTTCCCAACCCAAGATGCCAGAAACGGTTTTTGAACCATTTCGGCATACTTGGATTCCCAACCCAAGATGCTAGAAACGGTTTTTGAACTATTTCGGCATACTTGGGTTGGCAACCCAAGATGCTAGAAACGGTTTTGGAACTATTTCGGTATACTTGGGTTGCCAACCCTAGATGCTAGAAACGGTTTTTGAACTATTTCGGCATACTTGGGTTGCCTACCCAAGATGCTAGAAACGGTTTTTGAACTATTTCGTCCTACTTGGATTCCCAACCCAAGATGCTAGAAACGGTCTTGGAACTATTTCGGCATACTTGGGTTGCTAACCCTAGATGCTAGAAACGGTTTTTGATCCATTTCGGCATACTTGGGTTGCCAACCCAAGATGCTAGAAACGGTTTTTGAACTATTTCGGCATACTTGGGTTCCCAACCCAAGATGCTAGAAACGGGTTTTGAACTATTTCGGCATACTTGGGTTGGCAACTCAAGATGCTAGAAACGGTTTTTGAACCATTTCGGCATACTTGGGTTGCCAACCCAAGATGCCAGAAACGGTTTTTGAACCATTTCGGCATACTTGGGTTCCCAACCCAAGATGCTAGAAACGGGTTTTGAACTATTTCGGCATACTTGGGTTCCCAACCCAAGATGCTAGAAACGGTTTTTGAACTATTTCGGCATACTTGGGTTGGCAACCCAAGATGCTAGAAACGGTTTTGGAACTATTTCGGCGTACTTGGATTCCCAACCCAAGATGCTAGAATCGGTTTTGCAACTATTTCGGCATACTTGGATTCCCAACCCAAGATGCTAGAAACGGTTTTTGAACCATTTCGGCATACTTGGGTTCCCAACCCAAGATGCTAGAAACGGTTTTTGAACCATTTCGGCATACTTGGGTTGCCAACCCAAGATGCTACAAACCGTTTTTGAACTATTTCGGCATACTTGGGTTCCCAACCCAAGATGCCAGAAACGGTTTTTGAACCATTTCGGCATACTTGGATTCCCAACCCAAGCTGCTAGAAACGGTTTTGGAACTATTTCGGCATACTTGGGTTCCCAACCCAAGATGCCAGAAACGGTTTTTGAACTATTTCGCATACTTGGATTCCCAACCCAAGATGCTAGAAACGGTTTTGGAACTATTTCGGCATACTTGGGTTCCCAACCCAAGATGCCAGAAACGGTTTTTGAACTATTTCGGCATACTTGGGTTGCCAACCCAAGATGCTAGAAACGGTTTTTGAACTATTTCGGCATACTTGGGTTCCCAACCCAAGATGCTAGAAACGGGTTTTGAACTATTTCGGCATACTTGGGTTGGCAACCCAAGATGCTAGAAACGGTTTTTGAACCATTTCGGCATACTTGGGTTCCCAACCCAAGATGCTAGAAACGGTTTTTGAACCATTTCGGCATACTTGGGTTGCCAACCCAAGATGCTAGAAACGGTTTTTGAACCATTTCGGCATACTTGGGTTCCCAACCCAAGATGCTAGAAACGGTTTTTGAACCATTTCGGCATACTTGGGTTGCCAACCCAAGATGCTAGAAACGGTTTTTGAACTATTTCGGCATGCTTGGGTTGCCAACCCAAGATGCTAGAAACGGTTTTTGAACTATTTCGGCATACTTGGATTCCCAACCCAAGATGCTAGAAACGGTTTTTGAACCATTTCGGCATACTTGGGTTGCCAACCCAAGATGCTAGAAACGGTTTTTGAACCATTTCGGCATACTTGGATTCCCAACCCAAGATGCTAGAAACGGTTTTTGAACCATTTCGGCATACTTGGTTTCCCAACCCAAGATGCTAGAAACGGTTTTTGAACTATTTCGGCATACTTGGGTTGGCAACCCAAGATGCTAGAAACGGTTTTGGAACCATTTCGGCATACTTGGTTTGCCAACCCAAGATGCTAGAAACGGTTTTTGAACCATTTCGGCATACTTGGGTTGCCAACCCAAGATGCTAGAAACGGTTTTTTGAACCATTTCGGCATACTTGGGTTGCCAACCCAAGATGCTAGAAACGGTTTTTGAACCATTTCGGCATACTTGGGTTGGCAACCCAAGATGCCAGAAACGGTTTTTGAACCATTTCGGCATACTTGGATTCCCAACCCAAGATGCTAGAAACGGTTTTTGAACCATTTCGGCATACTTGGGTTGCCAACCGAAGATGCTAGAAACGGTTTTTGAACTATTTTGTCATACTTGGGTTGCCAACCCAAGATGCTAGAAACTGTTTTGGAACTATTTCGGCAGACTTGGATTCCCGACCCAAGATGCTAGAAACGGTTTTTGAACCATTTCGGCATACTTGGGTTCCCAACCAAAGATGCTAAAAACGGTTTTTGAACCATTTCGGCATACTTGGATTCCCAACCCAAGATGCTAGAAACGGTTTTTGAACCATTTCGGCATACTTGGGTTGCCAACCCAAGATGCCAGAAACGGTTTTTGAACCATTTCGGCATACTTGGATTCCCAACCCAAGATGCTAGAAACGGTTTTTGAACCATTTCGGCATACTTGGGTTGCCAACCCAAGATGCTAGAAACGGTTTTTGAATCATTTCGGCATACTTGGGTTGCCAACCCAAGATGCTAGAAACGGTATTTGAACCATTTCGGCATGCTTGGGTTGCCAACCCAAGATGCTAGAAACGGTTTTTGAACCATTTCGGCATACTTGGATTCCCAACCCAAGATGCTAGAAACGGTTTTTGAACCATTTCGGCATGCTTGGGTTGCCAACCCAAGATGCTAGAAACGGTTTTTGAACCATTTCGGCATACTTGGGTTGCCAACCCAAGATGCTAGAAACGGTTTTTGAACTATTTCGGCATACTTGGGTTGGCAACCCAAGATGCCAGAAACGGTTTTTGAACCATTTCGGCATACTTGGATTCCCAACCCAAGATGCTAGAAACGGTTTTTGAACCATTTCGGCATACTTGGGTTGCCAACCGAAGATGCTAGAAACGGTTTTTGAACTATTTTGTCATACTTGGGTTGCCAACCCAAGATGCTAGAAACTGTTTTGGAACTATTTCGGCAGACTTGGATTCCCGACCCAAGATGCTAGAAACGGTTTTTGAACCATTTCGGCATACTTGGGTTCCCAACCAAAGATGCTAGAAACGGTTTTTGAACCATTTCGGCATACTTGGTTTCCCAACCCAAGATGCTAGAAACGGTTTTTGAACTATTTCGGCATACTTGGGTTGGCAACCCAAGATGCTAGAAACGGTTTTGGAACCATTTCGGCATACTTGGTTTGCCAACCCAAGATGCTAGAAACGGTTTTTGAACCATTTCGGCATACTTGGGTTGCCAACCCAAGATGCTAGAAACGGTTTTTGAACCATTTCGGCATACTTGGGTTGCCAACCCAAGATGCTAGAAACGGTTTTTGAACCATTTCGGCATACTTGGGTTGGCAACCCAAGATGCCAGAAACGGTTTTTGAACCATTTCGGCATACTTGGATTCCCAACCCAAGATGCTAGAAACGGTTTTTGAACCATTTCGGCATACTTGGGTTGCCAACCGAAGATGCTAGAAACGGTTTTTGAACTATTTTGTCATACTTGGGTTGCCAACCCAAGATGCTAGAAACTGTTTTGGAACTATTTCGGCAGACTTGGATTCCCGACCCAAGATGCTAGAAACGGTTTTTGAACCATTTCGGCATACTTGGGTTCCCAACCAAAGATGCTAAAAACGGTTTTTGAACCATTTCGGCATACTTGGATTCCCAACCCAAGATGCTAGAAACGGTTTTTGAACCATTTCGGCATACTTGGGTTGGCAACCCAAGATGCCAGAAACGGTTTTTGAACCATTTCGGCATACTTGGATTCCCAACCCAAGATGCTAGAAACGGTTTTTGAACCATTTCGGCATACTTGGGTTGCCAACCCAAGATGCTAGAAACGGTTTTTGAATCATTTCGGCATACTTGGGTTGCCAACCCAAGATGCTAGAAACGGTATTTGAACCATTTCGGCATACTTGGGTTGCCAACCGAAGATGCTAGAAACGGTTTTTGAACTATTTTGTCATACTTGGGTTGCCAACCCAAGATGCTAGAAACTGTTTTGGAACTATTTCGGCAGACTTGGATTCCCGACCCAAGATGCTAGAAACGGTTTTTTGAACCATTTCGGCATACTTGGGTTCCCAACCCAAGATGCTAGAAACGGTTTTTGAACCATTTCGGCATACTTGGGTTGGCAACCCAAGATGCCAGAAACGGTTTTTGAACCATTTCGGCATACTTGGATTCCCAACCCAAGATGCTAGAAACGGTTTTTGAACCATTTCGGCATACTTGGGTTGCCAACCCAAGATGCTAGAAACGGTTTTTGAATCATTTCGGCATACTTGGGTTGCCAACCCCAAGATGCTAGAAACGGTATTTTGAACCATTTCGGCATGCTTGGGTTGCCAACCCAAGATGCTAGAAAACGGTTTTTGAACCATTTCGGCATACTTAGATTCCCAACCCCAAGATGCTAGAAACGGTTTTTGAACCATTTCGGCATACTTGGGTTGCCAACCCAAGATGCTAGAAAACGGTTTTTGAACCATTTCGGCATACTTGGGTTCCCAACCCAAGATGCTAGAAACGGTTTTTGAACCATTTCGGCATACTTGGGTTGCCAACCCAAGATGCTAGAAACGGTTTTTTGAACTATTTCGGCATGCTTGGGTTGCCAACCCAAGATGCTAGAAACGGTTTTTGAACTATTTCGGCATACTTGGATTCCCAACCCAAGATGCTACAAACGGTTTTTGAACCATTTCGGCATACTTGGGTTGCCAACCCAAGATGCTAGAAACGGTTTTTGAATCATTTCGGCATACTTGGGTTGCCAACCCAAGATGCTAGAAACGGTATTTGAACCATTTCGGCATACTTGGGTTGCCAACCGAAGATGCTAGAAACGGTTTTTGAACTATTTTGTCATACTTGGGTTGCCAACCCAAGATGCTAGAAACTGTTTTGGAACTATTTCGGCAGACTTGGATTCCCGACCCAAGATGCTAGAAACGGTTTTTGAACCATTTCGGCATACTTGGGTTCCCAACCCAAGATGCTAGAAACGGTTTTTGAACCATTTCGGCATACTTGGGTTGGCAACCCAAGATGCCAGAAACGGGTTTTGAACCATTTCGGCATACTGGGGTTCCCAACCCAAGATGCTAGAAACGGTTTTTGAACCATTTCGGCATACTTGGGTTGCCAACCCAAGATGCAAGAAACGGTTTTTGAACTATTTCGGCATACTTATGATGCCAACCCAAGATGCTAGAAACGGTTTTTGAACTATTTCGGCATACTTGGGTTGGCAACCCAAGATGCTAGAAACGGTTTTTGAACCATTTCGGCATACTTGGGTTCCCAACCCAAGATGCTAGAAACGGTTTTTGAACCATTTCGGCATACTTGGGTTGCCAACCCAAGATGCTAGAAACGGTTTTTGAACCATTTCGGCATACTTGGATTCCCAACCCAAGATGCTAGAAACGGTTTTTGAACCATTTCGGCATACTTGGGTTGCCAACCCAAGATGCCAGAAACGGTTTTTGAACCATTTCGGCATACTTGGATTCCCAACCCAAGATGCTAGAAACGGTTTTTGAACCATTTCGGCATACTTGGGTTGCCAACCCAAGATGCTAGAAACGGTTTTTGAATCATTTCGGCATACTTGGGTTGCCAACCCAAGATGCTAGAAACGGTATTTGAACCATTTCGGCATACTTGGGTTGCCAACCGAAGATGCTAGAAACGGTTTTTGAACTATTTTGTCATACTTGGGTTGCCAACCCAAGATGCTAGAAACTGTTTTGGAACTATTTCGGCAGACTTGGATTCCCGACCCAAGATGCTAGAAACGGTTTTTGAACCATTTCGGCATACTTGGGTTCCCAACCCAAGATGCTAGAAACGGTTTTTGAACCATTTCGGCATACTTGGGTTGGCAACCCAAGATGCCAGAAACGGTTTTTGAACCATTTCGGCATACTTGGATTCCCAACCCAAGATGCTAGAAACGGTTTTTGAACCATTTCGGCATACTTGGGTTGCCAACCCAAGATGCTAGAAACGGTTTTTGAATCATTTCGGCATACTTGGGTTGCCAACCCAAGATGCTAGAAACGGTATTTGAACCATTTCGGCATGCTTGGGTTGCCAACCCAAGATGCTAGAAACGGTTTTTGAACCATTTCGGCATACTTAGATTCCCAACCCAAGATGCTAGAAACGGTTTTTGAACCATTTCGGCATACTTGGGTTGCCAACCCAAGATGCTAGAAACGGTTTTTGAACCATTTCGGCATACTTGGGTTCCCAACCCAAGATGCTAGAAACGGTTTTTGAACCATTTCGGCATACTTGGGTTGCCAACCCAAGATGCTAGAAACGGTTTTTGAACCATTTCGGCATACTTGGGTTGCCAACCCAAGATGCCAGAAACGGTTTTTGAACCATTTCGGCATACTTGGATTCCCAACCCAAGATGCTAGAAACGGTTTTTGAACCATTTCGGCATACTTGGGTTGCCAACCCAAGATGCTAGAAACGGTTTTTGAATCATTTCGGCATACTTGGGTTGCCAACCCAAGATGCTAGAAACGGTATTTGAACCATTTCGGCATACTTGGGTTGCCAACCGAAGATGCTAGAAACGGTTTTTGAACTATTTTGTCATACTTGGGTTGCCAACCCAAGATGCTAGAAACTGTTTTGGAACTATTTCGGCAGACTTGGATTCCCGACCCAAGATGCTAGAAACGGTTTTTGAACCATTTCGGCATACTTGGGTTCCCAACCCAAGATGCTAGAAACGGTTTTTGAACCATTTCGGCATACTTGGGTTGGCAACCCAAGATGCCAGAAACGGGTTTTGAACCATTTCGGCATACTGGGGTTCCCAACCCAAGATGCTAGAAACGGTTTTTGAACCATTTCGGCATACTTGGGTTGCCAACCCAAGATGCAAGAAACGGTTTTTGAACTATTTCGGCATACTTATGATGCCAACCCAAGATGCTAGAAACGGTTTTTGAACTATTTCGGCATACTTGGGTTGGCAACCCAAGATGCTAGAAACGGTTTTTGAACCATTTCGGCATACTTGGGTTCCCAACCCAAGATGCTAGAAACGGTTTTTGAACCATTTCGGCATACTTGGGTTGCCAACCCAAGATGCTAGAAACGGTTTTTGAACCATTTCGGCATACTTGGGTTCCCAACCCAAGATGCTAGAAACGGTTTTTGAACCATTTCGGCATACTTGGGTTGCCAACCCAAGATGCTAGAAACGGTTTTTGAACTATTTCGGCATGCTTGGGTTGCCAACCCAAGATGCTAGAAACGGTTTTTGAACTATTTCGGCATACTTGGATTCCCAACCCAAGATGCTAGAAACGGTTTTTGAACTATTTCGGCATACTTGGGTTCCCAACCCAAGATGCCAGAAACGGTTTTTGAACCATTTCGGCATACTTGGATTCCCAACCCAAGATGCTAGAAACGGGTTTTGAACTATTTCGGCATACTTGGGTTCCCAACCCAAGATGCTAGAAACGGTTTTTGAGCCATTTCGGCATACTTGGGTTCCCAACCCAAGATGCTAGAAACGGTTTTTGAACAGTTTTGGCATACTTGGGTTCCCAACCCAAGATGCTAGAAATGGTTTTTGAACCATTTCGGCATACTTGGGTTGCCAACCCAAGATGCTAGAAACGGTTTTTGAACTATTTCTGCATACTTGGGTTCCCAACCCAAGATGCTAGAAACGGGTTTTGAACCATTTCGGCATACTTGGATTCCCAACCCAAGATGCTAGAAACGGTTTTTGAACCATTTCGGCATACTTGGGTAGCCAACCCAAGATGCTAGAAACGGTTTTTGAACTATTTCTGCATACTTGGGTTCCCAACCCAAGATGCTAGAAACGGTTTTTGAACTATTTCGGCATACTTGGGTTCCCAACCCAAGATGCTAGAAACGGGTTTTGAACTATTTCGGCATACTTGGGATGCCAACCCAAGATGCTAGAAACGGTTTTTGAACTATTACGGCATACTTGGGTTCCCAACCCAAGATGCCAGAAACGGTTTTTTGAACCATTTCGGCATACTTAGATTCCCAACCCAAGATGCCAGAAACGGTTTTTGAACTATTTCGGCATACTTGGATTCCCAACCCAAGATGCTAGAAACGGTTTTGGAACTATTTCGGCATACTTGGGTTCCCAACCCAAGATGCCAGAAACGGTTTTTGAACTATTACGGCATACTTGGGTTGCCAACCCAAGATGCTAGAAACGGTTTTTGAACCATTTCGGCATACTTGGGTTCCCAACCCAAGATGCTAGAAACGGTTTTTGAACCATTTCGGCATACTTGGGTTGCCAACCCAAGATGCTAGAAACGGTTTTTGAACTATTTCGGCATGCTTGGGTTGCCAACCCAAGATGCTAGAAACGGTTTTTGAACTATTTCGGCATACTTGGATTCCCAACCCAAGATGCTAGAAACGGTTTTTGAACCATTTCGGCATACTTGGGTTGCCAACCCAAGATGCTAGAAACGGTTTTTGAACCATTTCGGCATACTTGGATTCCCAACCCAAGATGCTAGAAACGGTTTTTGCACTATTTCGGCATACTTGGGTTCCCAACCCAAGATGCTAGAAACGGGTTTTGAGCCATTTCGGCATACTTGGGTTCCCAACCCAAGATGCTAGAAACGGTTTTTGAACAGTTTTGGCATACTTGGGTTCCCAACCCAAGATGCTAGAAATGGTTTTTGAACCATTTCGGCATACTTGGGTTGCCAACCCAAGATGCTAGAAACGGTTTTTGAACTATTTCGGCATACTTGGGTTCCCAACCCAAGATGCTAGAAACGGGTTTTGAACCATTTCGGCATACTTGGATTCCCAACCCAAGATGCTAGAAACGGTTTTTGAACAGTTTTGGCATACTTGGGTTCCCAACCCAAGATGCTAGAAACGGTTTTTGAACTATTTCGGCATACTTGGGTTCCCAACCCAAGATGCCAGAAACGGTTTTTGAACCATTTCGGCATACTTGGATTCCCAACCCAAGATGCTAGAAACGGGTTTTGAACTATTTCGGCATACTTGGGTTCCCAACCCAAGATGCTAGAAACGGGTTTTGAGCCATTTCGGCATACTTGGGTTCCCAACCCAAGATGCTAGAAACGGTTTTTGAACAGTTTTGGCATACTTGGGTTCCCAACCCAAGATGCTAGAAATGGTTTTTGAACCATTTCGGCATACTTGGGTTGCCAACCCAAGATGCTAGAAACGGTTTTTGAACTATTTCTGCATACTTGGGTTCCCAACCCAAGATGCTAGAAACGGGTTTTGAACCATTTCGGCATACTTGGATTCCCAACCCAAGATGCTAGAAACGGTTTTTGAACCATTTCGGCATACTTGGGTAGCCAACCCAAGATGCTAGAAACGGTTTTTGAACTATTTCTGCATACTTGGGTTCCCAACCCAAGATGCTAGAAACGGTTTTTGAACTATTTCTGCATACTTGGGTTCCCAACCCAAGATGCTAGAAACGGTTTTTGAACCATTTCGGCATACTTGGGTTGCCAACCCAAGATGCTAGAAACGGTTTTTGAACCATTTCGGCATACTTGGGTTCCCAACCCAAGATGCTAGAAACGGTTTTTGAACCATTTCGGCATACTTGGGTTCCCAACCCAAGATGCCAGAAACGGTTTTTGAACTATTACGGCATACTTGGGTTGCCAACCCAAGATGCTAGAAACGGTTTTTGAACCATTTCGGCATACTTGGGTTCCCAACCCAAGATGCTAGAAACGGTTTTTGAACCATTTCGGCATACTTGGGTTGCCAACCCAAGATGCTAGAAACGGTTTTTGAACTATTTCGGCATGCTTGGGTTGCCAACCCAAGATGCTAGAAACGGTTTTTGAACTATTTCGGCATACTTGGATTCCCAACCCAAGATGCTAGAAACGGTTTTTGAACCATTTCGGCATACTTGGGTTGCCAACCCAAGATGCTAGAAACGGTTTTTTGAACCATTTCGGCATACTTGGATTCCCAACCCAAGATGCTAGAAACGGTTTTTGCACTATTTCGGCATACTTGGGTTCCCAACCCAAGATGCTAGAAACGGGTTTTGAGCCATTTCGGCATACTTGGGTTCCCAACCCAAGATGCTAGAAACGGTTTTTGAACAGTTTTGGCATACTTGGGTTCCCAACCCAAGATGCTAGAAATGGTTTTTGAACCATTTCGGCATACTTGGGTTGCCAACCCAAGATGCTAGAAACGGTTTTTGAACTATTTCGGCATACTTGGGTTCCCAACCCAAGATGCTAGAAACGGGTTTTGAACCATTTCGGCATACTTGGATTCCCAACCCAAGATGCTAGAAACGGTTTTTGAACTATTTCGGCATACTTGGATTCCCAACCCAAGATGCTAGAAACGGTTTTTGAACTATTTCGGCATACTTGGGTTCCCAACCCAAGATGCCAGAAACGGTTTTTGAACCATTTCGGCATACTTGGATTCCCAACCCAAGATGCTAGAAACGGGTTTTGAACTATTTCGGCATACTTGGGTTCCCAACCCAAGATGCTAGAAACGGGTTTTGAACCATTTCGGCATACTTGGGTTCCCAACCCAAGATGCTAGAAACGGTTTTTGAACAGTTTTGGCATACTTGGGTTCCCAACCCAAGATGCTAGAAATGGTTTTTGAACCATTTCGGCATACTTGGGTTGCCAACCCAAGATGCTAGAAACGGTTTTTGAACTATTTCTGCATACTTGGGTTCCCAACCCAAGATGCTAGAAACGGGTTTTGAACCATTTCGGCATACTTGGATTCCCAACCCAAGATGCTAGAAACGGTTTTTGAACCATTTCGGCATACTTGGGTAGCCAACCCAAGATGCTAGAAACGGTTTTTGAACTATTTCTGCATACTTGGGTTCCCAACCCAAGATGCTAGAAACGGTTTTTGAACTATTTCTGCATACTTGGGTTGCCAACCCAAGATGCTAGAAACGGTTTTTGAACCATTTCGGCATACTTGGGTTGCCAACCCAAGATGCTAGAAACGGTTTTTGAACCATTTCGGCATACTTGGGTTCCCAACCCAAGATGCTAGAAACGGTTTTTGAACCATTTCGGCATACTTGGGTTGCCAACCCAAGATGCTAGAAACGGTTTTTGAACTATTTCGGCATACTTGGGTTGCCAACCCAAGATGCTAGAAACGGTTTTTGAACTATTTCGGCATACTTGGATTCCCAACCCAAGATGCTAGAAACGGTTTTTGAACTATTTCGGCATACTTGGGTTCCCAACCCAAGATGCTAGAAACGGGTTTTGAGCCATTTCGGCATACTTGGGTTCCCAACCCAAGATGCTAGAAACGGTTTTTGAACCATTTCGGCATACTTGGGTTCCCAACCCAAGATGCTAGAAATGGTTTTTGAACCATTTCGGCATACTTGGGTTGCCAACCCAAGATGCTAGAAACGGTTTTTGAACTATTTCTGCATACTTGGGTTCCCAACCCAAGATGCTAGAAACGGGTTTTGAACCATTTCGGCATACTTGGATTCCCAACCCAAGATGCTAGAAACGCTTTTTGAACCATTTCGGCATACTTGGGTAGCCAACCCAAGATGCTAGAAACGGTTTTTGAACTATTTCTGCATACTTGGGTTCCCAACCCAAGATGCTAGAAACGGTTTTTGAACTATTTCGGCATACTTGGGTTCCCAACCCAAGATGCTAGAAACGGGTTTTGAACTATTTCGGCATACTTGGGATGCCAACCCAAGATGCTAGAAACGGTTTTTGAACTATTACGGCATACTTGGGTTCCCAACCCAAGATGCCAGAAACGGTTTTTGAACCATTTCGGCATACTTAGATTCCCAACCCAAGATGCCAGAAACGGTTTTTGAACTATTTCGGCATACTTGGATTCCCAACCCAAGATGCTAGAAACGGTTTTGGAACTATTTCGGCATACTTGGGTTCCCAACCCAAGATGCCAGAAACGGTTTTTGAACTATTACGGCATACTTGGGTTGCCAACCCAAGATGCTAGAAACGGTTTTTGAACCATTTCGGCATACTTGGGTTCCCAACCCAAGATGCTAGAAACGGTTTTTGAACCATTTCGGCATACTTGGGTTGCCAACCCAAGATGCTAGAAACGGTTTTTGAACTATTTCGGCATGCTTGGGTTGCCAACCCAAGATGCTAGAAACGGTTTTTGAACTATTTCGGCATACTTGGATTCCCAACCCAAGATGCTAGAAACGGTTTTTGAACCATTTCGGCATACTTGGGTTCCCAACCCAAGATGCTAGAAACGGTTTTTGAACCATTTCGGCATACTTGGATTCCCAACCCAAGATGCTAGAAACGGTTTTTGCACTATTTCGGCATACTTGGGTTCCCAACCCAAGATGCTAGAAACGGGTTTTGAGCCATTTCGGCATACTTGGGTTCCCAACCCAAGATGCTAGAAACGGTTTTTGAACAGTTTTGGCATACTTGGGTTCCCAACCCAAGATGCTAGAAATGGTTTTTGAACCATTTCGGCATACTTGGGTTGCCAACCCAAGATGCTAGAAACGGTTTTTGAACTATTTCGGCATACTTGGGTTCCCAACCCAAGATGCTAGAAACGGGTTTTGAACCATTTCGGCATACTTGGATTCCCAACCCAAGATGCTAGAAACGGTTTTTGAACAGTTTTGGCATACTTGGGTTCCCAACCCAAGATGCTAGAAATGGTTTTTGAACTATTTCTGCATACTTGGGTTCCCAACCCAAGATGCTACAAACGGTTTTTGAACCATTTCGGCATACTTGGATTCCCAACCCAAGATGCTAGAAACGGTTTTTGAACCATTTCGGCATGCTTGGGTTGGCAACCCAAGATGCTAGAAACGGTTTTGGAACCATTTCGGCATACTTGGTTTGCCAACCCAAGATGCCAGAAACGGTTTTTGAACCATTTCGGCATACTTGGATTCCCAATCCAAGATGCTAGAAACGGTTTTTGAACCATTTCGGCATACTTGGGTTGCCAACCCAAGATGCTAGAAACGGTTTTTGAACTATTTCGGCATACTTGGGTTCCCAACCCAAGATGCCAGAAACGGTTTTTGAACCATTTCGGCATACTTGGATTCCCAACCCAATATGCTAGAAACGGTTTTTGAACTATTTCGGCATACTTGGGTTCCCAACCCAAGATGCTAGAAACGGTTTTTGAACCATTTCGGCATACTTGGGTTCCCAACCCAAGATGCTAGAAACGGTTTTTGAACTATTTCGGCATACTTGGGTTGCCAACCCAAGATGCTAGAAACGGTTTTGAAACTATTTCGGCATACTTGGGTTGCCAACCCTAGATGCTAGAAACGGTTTTTGAACCATTTCGGCATACTTGGGTTCCCAACCCAAGATGCCAGAAACGGTTTTTGAACCATTTCGGCATACTTGGATTCCCAACCCAAGATGCTAGAAACGGTTTTTAAACCATTTCGGCATACTTGGGTTGCCAACCCAAGATGCTAGAAACGGTTTTTGAACTATTTCGGCATGCTTGGGTTGCCAACCCAAGATGCTAGAAACGGTTTTTGAACCATTTCGGCATACTTGGTTTGGCAACCCAAGATGCTAGAAACGGTTTTTGAACCATTTCGGCATACTTGGATTCCCAACCCAATATGCCAGAAACGGTTTTTGAACTATTTCGGCATACTTGGGATCCCAACCCAAGATGCCAGAAACGGTTTTTGAACCATTTCGGCATACTTGGATTCCCAACCCAAGATGCTAGAAACGGTTTTTGAACCATTTCGGCATACTTGGGTTCCCAACCCAAGATGCTAGAAACGGTTTTTGAACTATTTCGGCATACTTGGGTTCCCGACCCAAGATGCTAGAAACGGTTTTTGAACCATTTCGGCAAACTTGGATGCCCAACCCAAGATGCTAGAAACGGTTGTTGAACTATTTTGGCATACTTGGGTTCCCAACCCAAGATGCTAGAAACGGTTTTGGAACTATTTCGGCATACTTGGGTTGCCAACCCAAGATGCTAGAAACGGTTTTGGAACTATTTCGGCATACTTGGGTTCCCAACCCAAGATGCTAGAAACGGTTTTTGAACCATTTCGGCATACTTGGGTTCCCAACCCAAGATGCTACAAACGGTTTTTGAACCATTTCGGCATACTTGGATTCCCA
Organism: Anopheles ziemanni; assembly: GCF_943734765.1. NCBI lineage: Eukaryota > Metazoa > Arthropoda > Insecta > Diptera > Culicidae > Anopheles > Anopheles ziemanni. The sequence goes on along the minus strand of NW_026690044.1, from coordinate 39,340 downwards.
ACCCAAGATGCCAGAAACGGTTTTTGAACCATTTCGGCATACTTGGGCTGCCAACCCAAGATGCTAGAAACGGTTTTTGAACTATTTCGGCATGCTTGGGTTGCCAACCCAAGATGCTAGAAACGGTTTTTGAACCATTTCGGTTACTTGGTTTGCCAACCCAAGATGCTAGAAACGGTTTTTGAACCATTTCGGCATACTTGGATTCGCAACCCAATATGCCAGAAACGGTTTTTGAACTATTTCGGCATACTTGGGTTCCCAACCCAAGATGCCAGAAACGGTTTTTGAACCATTTCGGCATACTTGGATTCCCAACCCAAGATGCTAGAAACGGTTTTTGAACCATTTCGGCATACTTGGGTTCCCAACCCAAGATGCTAGAAACGGTTTTTGAACTATTTCGGCATACTTGGGTTCCCGACCCAAGATGCTAGAAACGGTTTTTGAACCATTTCGGCATACTTGGGTTGCCAACCCAAGATGCTAGAAACGGGTTTTGAACCATTTCGGCATACTTGAATTCCCAACCAAAGATGGCAGAAACGGTTTTTGAACCATTCCGGCATACTTGGATTCCCAACCCAAGATGCTAGAAACGGGTTTTGAACCATTTCGGCATACTTGGATGCCCAACCCAAGATGCTAGAAACGGTTTTTGAACCATTTCGGCATACTTGGATGCCCAACCCAAGATGCTAGAAACGGTTTTTGAACTATTTCGGCATACTTGGGATGCCAACCCAAGATGCTAGAAACGGTTTTGGAACTATTTCGGCATACTTGGGATGCCAACCCAAGATGCTAGAAACGGTTTTTGAACTATTTCGGCATGCTTGGGTTGCCAACCTAAGATGCTAGAAACGGTTTTTGAATCATTTCGGCATACTTGGATTCCCAACCCAAGATGCTAGAAACGGTTTTTGAACTGTTTCGGCATACTTGGATTCCCAACCCAAGATGCTAGAAACGGTTTTGGAACCATTTCGGCATACTTGGGTTCCCAACCCAAGATGCTAGAAACGGTTTTTGAACCATTTCGGCATAAACCCGGGTCTTTGAACCATTTCGGCATACTTGGGTTGCCAACCCAAGATGCTAGAAACGGTTTTTGAACTATTTCGGCTTACTTGGGTTGGCAACCCAAGATGCTAGAAACGGTTTTTGAACCATTTCGGCATACTTGGATTCCCAACCCAAGATGCTAGAAACGGTTTTTGAACTATTTCGGCATACTTGGATTCCCTACCCAAGATACTAGAAACGGTTTTGGAACTATTTCGGCATACTTGGGTTTCCAACCCAAGATGCTAGAAACGGTTTTTGAACTATTTCGTCATACTTGGATTCCCAACCCACGATGCTAGAAACGGTTTTTGAACCATTTCGGCATACTTGGATTCCCAACCCAAGATGCTAGAAACGGTTTTTGAACCATTTCGGCATACTTGGATTCCCAACCCAAGATGCTTGAAACGGTTTTTGAACTATTTCGGCAAACTTGGGTTGGCAACCCAAGATGCTGGAAACGGTTTTGGAACTATTTCGGCATACTTGGGTTGCCAACCCAAGATGCTAGAAACGGTTTTTGAACCATTTCGGCATACTTGGGTTGCCAACCCAAGACGCTAGAAACGGTTTTTGAACTATTTCGGCATACTTGGATTCCCAACCCAAGATGCTAGGGACGGTTTTTTGAACTATTTCGGCATGCTTGGGTTGCCAACCCAAGATGCTAGAAACGGTTTTTGAACCATTTCGGCATACTTGGGTTCCCAACCTAAGATGCCAGAAACGGTTTTTGAACCATTTCGGCATACTTGGGTTGCCAACCCAAGATGCTAGAAACGGTTTTTGAACTATTTCGGCATGCTTGGGTTGCCAACCCAAGATGCTAGAAACGGTTTTTGAACTATTTCGGCATACTTGGATTCCCAACCCAAGATGCTAGAAACGGTTTTTGAACTATTTCGGCATACTTGAGTTGGCAACCCAAGATGCTAGAAACGGTTTTGGAACTATTTCGGTATACTTGGATTCCAAACCCAAGAAGCTAGAAACGGTTTTTGAACCATTTCGGCATACTTGGATTCCCAACCCAAGATGCTAGAAACGGTTTTGGAACTATTTCGGCATACTTGGGTTGCCAACCCAAGATGCTAGAAACGGTTTTTGAACCATTTCGGCATACTTGGATGCCCAACCCAAGATGCTAGAAACGGTTGTTGAACTATTTTGGCATACTTGGGTTCCCAACCCAAGATGCTAGAAACGGTTTTGGAACTATTTCGGCATACTTGGGTTGCCATCCCAAGATGCTAGAAACGGTTTTGGAACTATTTCGGCATACTTGGGTTCCCAACCCAAGATGCTAGAAACGGTTTTTGAACCATTTCGGCATACTTGGGTTCCCAACCCAAGATGCTACAAACGGTTTTTGAACCATTTCGGCATACTTGGATTCCCAACCCAAGATGCCAGAAACGGTTTTTGAACCATTTCGGCATACTTGGGTTGCCAACCTAAGATGCTAGAAACGGGTTTTGAACTATTTCGGCATACTTGGGTTACCAACCCAAGATGCTAGAAACGGTTTTTGAACCATTTCGGCATACTTGGATTCCCAACCCAAGATGCTAGAAACGGTTTTTGAACTATTTGGGCATACTTGGGTTGGCAACTCAAGATGCTAGAAACGGTTTTGAAACTATTTCGGCATACTTGGGTTGGCAACCCTAGATGCTAGAAACGGTTTTTGAACTATTTCGGCATACTTGGGTTGCCTACCCAAGACGCTAGAAACGGTTTTTGAACTATTTCGGCCTACTTGGATTCCCAACCTAAGATGCTAGAAACGGTTTTGGAACTATTTCGGCATACTTGGGTTGCCAACCCTAGATACTAGACACGGTTTTTGAACCATTTCGGCATACTTGGATTCCCTACGCCAGATGCTAGAAACGGTTTTGGAACTATTTCGGCATACTTGGGATGCCAACCCAAGATGCTAGAAACGGTTTTGGAACTATTTCGGCATACTTGGGATGCCAACCCAAGATGCTAGAAACGGTTTTTGAACTATTTCGGCATGCTTGGGTTGCCAACCTAAGATGCTAGAAACGGTTTTTGAATCATTTCGGCATACTTGGATTCCCAACCCAAGATACTAGAAACGGTTTTTGAACTATTTCGGCATACTTGGATTCCCAACCCAAGATGCTAGAAACGGTTTTTGAACCATTTCGGCATACTTGGGTTCCCAACCCAAGATGCTAGAAACGGTTTTTGAACCATTTCGGCATAAACCCGGGTCTTTGAACCATTTCGGCATACTTGGGTTGCCAACCCAAGATGCTAGAAACGGTTTTTGAACTATTTCGGCTTACTTGGGTTGGCAACCCAAGATGCTAGAAACGGTTTTTGAACCATTTCGGCATACTTGGATTCCCAACCAAAGATGCTAGAAACGGTTTTTGAACCATTTCGGCATACTTGGATTCCCAACCCAAGATGCTAGAAACGGTTTTTGAACTATTTCGGCATACTTGGGTTGCCAACCCAAGATGCTAGAAACGGTTTTGGAACTATTTCGGCATACTTGGGTTGCCAATCCTAGATGCTAGAAACGGTTTTTGAACTTTTTCGGCATACTTGGGTTCCCAACCCAAGATGCTAGAAACGGTTTTTGAACCATTTCGGCATACTTGGGTTGCCAACCCAAGATGCTAGAAACGGTTTTTGAACTATTTCGGCATACTTGGATTCCCTACCCAAGATACTAGAAACGGTTTTGGAACTATTTCGGCATACTTGGGTTTCCAACCCTAGATGCTAGAAACGGTTTTTGAACCATTTCGGCATACTTGGGTTGCCAACCCAAGATGCTAGAAACGGTTTTTGAACTATTTTGTCATACTTGGATTCCCAACCCACGATGCTAGAAACGGTTTTTGAACCATTTCGGCATACTTGGATTCCCAACCCAAGATACTAGAAACGGTTTTTGAACCATTTCGGCATACTTGGATTCCCAACTCAAGATGCTAGAAACGGTTTTTGAACCATTTCGGCATACTTGGATTCCCAACCCAAGATGCTTGAAACGGTTTTTGAACTATTTCGGCATACTTGGGTTGGCAACCCAAGATGCTAGAAACGGTTTTGGAACTATTTCGGCATACTTGAGTTGCCAACCCAAGATGCTAGAAACGGTTTTTGAACCATTTCGGCATACTTGGGTTGCCAACCCAAGATGCTAGAAACGGTTTTTGAACTATTTCGGCATACTTGGATTCCCAACCCAAGATGCTAGAAACGGTTTTTGAACTATTTCGGCATTCTTGGGTTGCCAACCCAAGATGCTAGAAACGGTTTTTGAACCATTTCGGCATACTTGGGTTCCCAACCCAAGATGCTAGAAACGGTTTTTGAACCATTTCGGCATACTTGGGTTCCCAACCCAAGATGCTAGAAACGGTTTTTGAACTATTTCGGCATACTTGGGTTCCCGACCCAAGATGCTAGAAACGGTTTTTGAACCATTTCGGCATACTTGGGTTGCCAACCCAAGATGCTAGAAACGGGTTTTGAACCATTTCGGCATACTTGAATTCCCAACCAAAGATGGCAGAAACGGTTTTTGAACCATTCCGGCATACTTGGATTCCCAACCCAAGATGCTAAAAACGGGTTTTGAACCATTTCGGCATACTTGGATGCCCAACCCAAGATGCTAGAAACGGTTTTTGAACCATTTCGGCATACTTGGGTTGCCAACCCAAGATGCTAGAAACGGTTTTTGAACCATTTCGGCATACTTGGATTCCCAACCCAAGATGCTAGAAACGGTTTTTGAACCATTTCGGCATACTTGAATTCCCAACCAAAGATGGCAGAAACGGTTTTTGAACCATTCCGGCATACTTGGATTCCCAACCCAAGATGCTAGAAACGGGTTTTGAACCATTTCGGCATACTTGGATGCCCAACCCAAGATGCTAGAAACGGTTTTTGAACCATTTCGGCATACTTGGATTCCCAACCCAAGATGCTTGAAACGGTTTTTGAACTATTTCGGCATACTTGGGTTGGCAACCCAAGATGCTAGAAACGGTTTTTGAACCATTTCGGCATACTTGAATTCCCAACCAAAGATGGCAGAAACGGTTTTTGAACCATTCCGGCATACTTGGATTCCCAACCCAAGATGCTAGAAACGGGTTTTGAACCATTTCGGCATACTTGGATGCCCAACCCAAGATGCTAGAAACGGTTTTTGAACCATTTCGGCATACTTGGATTCCCAACCCAAGATGCTAGAAACGGTTTTTGAACCATTTCGGCATACTTGAATTCCCAACCAAGGATGGCAGAAACGGTTTTTGAACCATTCCGGCATACTTGGATTCCCAACCCAAGATGCTAGAAACGGGTTTTGAACCATTTCGGCATACTTGGATGCCCAACCCAAGATGCTAGAAACGGTTTTTGAACCATTTCGGCATACTTGGGTTGCCAACCCAAGATGCTAGAAACGGGTTTTGAACCATTTCGGCATACTTGGATTCCCAACCCAAGATGCTAGAAACGGTTTTTGAACCATTTCGGCATACTTGAATTCCCAACCAAAGATGGCAGAAACGGTTTTTGAACCATTCCGGCATACTTGGATTCCCAACCCAAGATGCTAGAAACGGGTTTTGAACCATTTCGGCATACTTGGATGCCCAACCCAAGATGCTAGAAACGGTTTTTGAACCATTTCGGCATACTTGGATTCCCAACTCAAGATGCTGGAAACGGTTTTTGAACCATTTCGGCATACTTGGATTCCCAACCCAAGATGCTTGAAACGGTTTTTGAACTATTTCGGCATACTTGGGTTGGCAACCCAAGATGCTAGAAACAGTTTTGGAACTATTTCGGCATACTTGGGTTGCCAACCCAAGATGCTAGAAACGGTTTTTGAACCATTTCGGCATACTTGGGTTGCCAACCCAAGATGCTAGAAACGGTTTTTGAACTATTTCGGCATACTTGGATTCCCAACCCAAGATGCTAGAAACGGTTTTTGAACTATTTCGCCATACTTGGGTTGCCAACCCAAGATGCTAGAAACGGTTTTTGAACTATTTCGGCATACTTGGGTTGCCAACCCAAGATGCTAGAAACGGTTTTTGAACCATTTCGGCATACTTGGGTTCCCAACCCAAGAAGCTAGAAACGGTTTTTGAACCATTTCGGCATACTTGAGTTCCTAACCCAAGATGCTAGAAACGGTTTTTGAACTATTTCGGCATACTTGGATTCCCAACCAAAGATGGCAGAAACGGTTTTTGAACCATTCCGGCATACTTGGATTCCCAACCCAAGATGCTAGAAACGGGTTTTGAACCATTTCGGCATACTTGGATGCCCAACCCAAGATGCTAGAAACGGTTTTTGAACCATTTCGGCATACTTGGGTTGCCAACCCAAGATGCAAGAAACGGGGTTTTAACCATTTCAGCATACTTGGGTTCCCAACCCAAGATGCTAGAAACGGTTTTTGAACTATTTCGGCATACTTGGGTTGCCAACCCAAGATGCTAGAAACGGTTTTTGAACTATTTCGGCATACTTGGGTTGCCAACCCAAGATGCTAGAAACGGTTTTTGAACCATTTCGGCATACTTGGGTTCCCAACCCAAGAAGCTAGAAACGGTTTTTGAACCATTTCGGCATACTTGGGTTCCTAACCCAAGATGCTAGAAACGGTTTTTGAACTATTTCGGCATACTTGGGTTCCCGACCCAAGATGCTAGAAACGGTTTTTGAACCATTTCGGCATACTTGGGTTGCCAACCCAAGATGCTAGAAACGGTTTTTGAACCATTTCGGCATACTTGGATTCCCAACCCAAGATGCTAGAAACGGTTTTTGAACCATTTCGGCATACTTGAATTCCCAACCAAAGATGGCAGAAACGGTTTTTGAACCATTCCGGCATACTTGGATTCCCAACCCAAGATGCTAGAAACGGTTTTTGAACAATTTCGGCATACTTGGATGCCCAACCCAAGATGCTAGAAACGGTTTTTGAACCATTTCGGCATACTTGGGTTGCCAACCCAAGATGCTAGAAACGGTTTTTGAACCATTTCGGCATACTTGGATTCCCAACCCAAGATGCTAGATAAGGTTTGTGAACTATTTCGGCATACTTGGGTTCCCAACCCAAGATGCTAGAAACGGTTTTTGAACCATTTCGGCATACTTGGGTTGCCAACCCAAGATGCTAGAAACGGGTTTTGAACCATTTCGGCATACTTGGGTTCCCAACCCAAGATGCTAGAAACGGTTTTTGAACCATTTCGGCATACTTGGGTTCCCAACCCAAGATGCTACAAACGGTTTTTGAACCATTTCGGCATACATGGGTTGCCAACCCAAGATGCTAGAAACGGTTTTTGAACCATTTCGGCATACTTGGGTTGCCAACCCAAGATGCTAGAAACGGTTTTTGAACTATTTCGGCATAATTGGGTTGCCAACCCAAGATACTAGAAACGGTTTTTGAACCATTTCGGCAAACTTGGGTTCCCAACCCAAGATGCTAGAAACGGTTTTTGAACCATTTCGGCATACTTGGGTTGCCAACCCAAGATGCTAGAAACGGTTTTTGAACCATTTCGGCATACTTGGGTTGCCAACCCAAGATGCTAGAAACGGTTTTTGAACCATTTCGGCATACTTGGGTTCCCAACCAAAGATGCTAGAAACGGTTTTTGAACCATTTCGGCATACTTGGGTTGCCAACCCAAGATGCTAGAAACGGGTTTTGAACCAATTCGGCATACTTGGATTCCCAACCCAAGATGGTAGAAACGGTTTTTGAACCATTTCGGCATACTTGGATTCCCAACCCAAGATGCCAGAAACGGTTTTTGAACCATTTCGGCATACTTGGATTCCCAACCCAAGATGCTAAAAACGGTTTTTGAACCATTTCGGCATACTTGGGTTGCCAACCCCAGATGCTAGAAACGGTTTTTGAACCATTTCGGCATACTTGGATTCCCAACCCAACATGCTAGAAACGGTTTTTGAACCATTTCGGCATACTTGGATTCCCAACCCAAGATGCTAGAAACGGTTTTTGAACCATTTCGGCATACTTGGATTCCCAACCCAAGATGCTAGAAACGGTTTTTGAACTATTTTGGCATACTAGGGTTGCCAACCCAAGATGCAAGAAACGGGTTTTGAACCATTTCGGCATACTTGGATTCCCAACCCAAGATGCTAGAAACGGTTTTTGGACCATTTCGGCATACTTGGATTCCCAACCCAAGATGCTAGAAACGGTTTTTGAACTATTTTGGCATACTAGGGTTGCCAACCCAAGATGCTAGAAACGGTTTTTGAACCATTTCGGCATACTTGGGTTGCCAACCCAAGATGCTAGAAACGGTTTTTGAACTATTTTGGCATACTTGGGTTGCCAACCCAAGATGCTTGAAACGGTTTTTGAACCATTTCGGCATACTTGGATTCCCAACCCAAGATGCTAGAAACGGTTTTTGAACCATTTCGGCATAATTGGATTCCCAACCCAAGATGCTAGAAACGGTTTTTGAACCATTTCGGCATACTTGAGATGCCAACCCAAGACGCTAGAAACGGTTTTTGAACCATTTCGGCATACTTGGGTTGCCAACCCAAGATGCTAGAAACGGGTTTTGAACCATTTCGGCATACTTGGTTTGCCAACCCAAGATGCTTGAAACGGTTTTTGAACCATTTCGGCATACTTGGATTCCCAACCCAAGATGCTAGAAACGGTTTTTGAACCATTTCGGCATAATTGGATTCCCAACCCAAGATGCTAGAAACGGTTTTTGAACCATTTCGGCATACTTGGGTTGCCAACCCAAGATGCTAGACACGGTTTTTGAACCATTTCGGCATACTTGGGTTGCCAACCCAAGATGCTAGAAACGGTTTTTGAACCATTTCGGCATACTTGGATTCCCAACCCAAGATGCTAGAAACGGTTTTTGAACCATTTCGGCATACTTGGATTCCCAACCCAAGATGCTAGAAACGGTTTTTGAACCATTTCGGCATACTTGGGTTGCCAACCCAAGATGCTAGAAACGGTTTTTGAACCATTTCGGCATACTTGGATTCCCAACCCAAGATGCTAGAAACGGTTTTTTGGACCATTTCGGTATACTTGGATTCCCAACCCAAGATGCTAGAAACGGTTTTTGAACCATTTCGGCATACTTGGGTTGCCAACCCAAGATGCTAGAAACGGTTTTTGAACCATTTCGGCATACTTGGATTCCCCACCCAAGATGCTAGAAACGGTTTTTGAACCATTTCGGCATACTTGGATTCCCAACCCAAGATGCTACAAACGGTTTTTGAACCATTTCGGCATACTTGGATTCCCAGCCCAAGATGCTAGAAACGGTGTTTGAATCATTTCGGCATACTTGGATTCCCAACCCAAGATGCTAGAAACGGTTTTTGAACCATTTCGGCATACTTGGGTTGCCAACCCAAGATGCTAGAAACGGTTTTTGAACCATTTCGGCATACTTGGGTTGCCAACCCAAGATGCTAGAAATGGTTTTTGAACCATTTCGGCATACTTGGATTCCCAACCCAAGATGCTAGAAACGGTTTTTGAACCATTTCGGCATACTTGGATTCCCAACCCAAGATGCTACAAACGGGTTTTGAACCATTTCGGCATACGTGGTTTCTCAACCCAAGATGCTACAAACGGTTTTTGAACCATTTCGGCATACTTGGGTTCCCAACCCAAGAGGCTAGAAACGGTTTTTGAACTATTTTGGCATACTTGGATTCCCAACAAAAGATCCTAGAATCGGTTTTTGAACTATTTCGGCATACTTGGGTTGCCAACCCAAGATGCTAGAAACGGTTTTTGAACCATTTCGGCATACTTGGATTCCCAACCCAAGATGCTAGAAACGGTTTTTGAACCATTTCGGCATACTTGGGTTGCCAACCCAAGATGCTAGAAACGGTTTTTGAACCATTTCGGCATGCTTGGATTCCCAACCCAAGATGCTACAATCGGTTTTTGAACCATTTCGGCATACTTGGATTCCCAACCCAAGATGCTAGAAACGGTTTTTGAACCATTTCGGCATACTTGGATTCCCAACCCAAGATGCTACAAACGGTTTTTGAACCATTTCCAAGCCCAAGATGCTACAAACGGTTTTTGAACCATTTCGGCATACTTGGGTTCCCAACCCAAGATGCTAGAAACGGTTTTTGAACCATTTCGGCATACTTGGGTTCCCAACCCAAGATGCTAGAAACGGTTTTTGAACTATTTCGGCATACTTGGGTTGCCAACCCAAGATGCTAGAAACGGTTTTTGAACCATTTCGGCATACTTGGATTCCCAACCCAAGATGCTAGAAACGGTTTTTGAACCATTTCGGCATACTTGGGTTGCCAACCCAAGATGCTAGAAACGGGTTTTGAACCATTTCGGCATACTTGGATTCCCAACCCAAGATGCTAGAAACGGTTTTTGAACCATTTCGGCATACTTGGGTTGCCAACCCAAGATGCTAGAAATGGTTTTTGAACCATTTCGGCATACTTGGATTCCCAACCCAAGATGCTAGAAACGGTTTTTGAACCATTTCGGCATACTTGGATTCCCAACCCAAGATGCTACAAACGGGTTTTGAACCATTTCGGCATACTTGGTTTCTCAACCCAAGATGCTACAAACGGTTTTTGAACCATTTCGGCATACTTGGGTTCCCAACCCAAGAGGCTAGAAACGGGTTTTGAACCATTTCGGCATACTTGGATTCCCAACCCAAGATGCTACAAACGGTTTTTGAACCTTTTCGGCATACTTGGATTACCAACCCAAGATGCTAGAAACGGTTTTTGAACCATTTCGGCATACTTGGATTCCCAACCCAAGATGCTAGAAACGGTTTTTGAACCATTTCGGCATACTTGGGTTGCCAACCCAAGATGCTAGAAACGGTTTTTGAACCATTTCGGCATGCTTGGATTCCCAACCCAAGATGCTACAATCGGTTTTTGAACCATTTCGGCATACTTGGATTCCCAACCCAAGATGCTAGAAACGGTTTTTGAACCATTTCGGCATACTTGGATTCCCAACCCAAGATGCTACAAACGGTTTTTGAACCATTTCCAAGCCCAAGATGCTACAAACGGTTTTTGAACCATTTCGGCATACTTGGGTTCCCAACCCAAGATGCTAGAAACGGTTTTTGAACCATTTCGGCATACTTGGGTTCCCAACCCAAGATGCTAGAAACGGTTTTTGAACTATTTCGGCATACTTGGGTTGCCAACCCAAGATGCTAGAAACGGTTTTTGAACCATTTCGGCATACTTGGATTCCCAACCCAAGATGCTAGAAACGGTTTTTGAACCATTTCGGCATACTTGGGTTGCCAACCCAAGATGCTAGAAACGGTTTTTGAACCATTTCGGCATACTTGGATTCCCAACCCAAGATGCTAGAAACGGTTTTTGAACCATTTCGGCATACTTGGATTCCCAACCCAAGATGCTAGAAACGGTTTTTGAACCATTTCGGCTTACTTGGATTCCCAACCCAAGATGCTAGAAACGGGTTTTGAACCATTTCGGCATACTTGGGTTGCCAACCCAAGATGCTAGAAACGGTTTTTGAACCATTTCGGCATACTTGGGTTCCCAACCCAAGATGCTAGAAACGGTTTTTGAAGCATTTCGGCATACTTGGGTTGCCAACCCAAGATGCTAGAAACGGTTTTTGAACCATTTCGGCATACTTGGATTCCCAACCCAAGATGCTAGAAACGGTTTTTGAACCATTTCGGCATACTTGGGTTGCCACCCCAAGATGCTAGAAACGGTTTTTGAACCATTTCGGCATACTTGGGTTGCCAACCCAAGATGCTAGAAATGGTTTTTGAACTATTTCGGCATACTTGGGTTCCAAACCCAAGATGCAAGAAACGGTTTTTGAACCATTTCGGCATACTTGGGTTGCCAACCAAAGATGCTAGAAACGGTTTTGGAACTATTTCGGCATACGTGGGTTGACAACCCTAGATGCTAGAAACGGTTTTTGAACCATTCCGGCATACTTGGATTCCCAACCCAAGATGCTAGAAACGGTTTTTTAACTATTTCGGCATACTTGGGCTGCCAACCCAAGATGCTGTTTTCCCAACCCAAGATGCTAGAAACGGTTTTTGAACCATTTCGGCATACTTGGATTCCCAACCCAAGATGCTAGAAACGGTTTTTGAACTATTTCGGCATACTTGGACTCCCAACCCAAGATGCTAAAAACGGTTTTTGAACGATTTCGGCATACTTGGGTTGCCAACCCTAGATGCTAGAAACGGTTTTTGAACCATTTTGGCATACTTGGATTCCCAACCCAAGATGCTAGAAACGTTTTTTGAACCATTTCGGCATACTTGGATTCCCAACCCAAGATGCTAGAAACGGTTTTTGAACCATTTCGGCATACTTGGGATGCCAACCCAAGATGCTAGAAACGGTTTTTGAACCATTTCGGCATACTTGGATTCCCAACCCAAGATGCTAGAAACGGTTTTTGAACCATTTCGGCATACTTGGGTTGCCAACCCAAGATGCTAGAAACGGTTTTTGAACCATTTCGGCATACTTAGATTCCCAACCCAAGATGCTAGAAACGGTTTTTGAACCATTTCGGCATACTTGGATTCCCAACCCAAGATGCTACAAACGGTTTTTGAACCATTTCGGCATACTTGGATTCCCAACCCAAGATGCTAGAAACGGTTTTGGACCATTTCGGCATACTTGGATTCCCAACCCAAAATGCTAGAAACGGTTTTTGAACCATTTCGGCATACTTGGATTCCCAACCCAAGATGCTAAAAACGGTTTTTGAACGATTTCGGCATACTTGGGTTGCCAACCCTAGATGCTAGAAACGGTTTTTGAACCATTTTGGCATACTTGGATTCCCAACCCAAGATGCTAGAAACGTTTTTTGAACCATTTCGGCATACTTGGATTCCCAACCCAAGATGCTAGAAACGGTTTTTGAACCATTTCGGCATACTTGGGATGCCAACCCAAGATGCTACAAACGGTTTTTGAACCATTTCGGCATACTTGGATTCCCAACCCAAGATGCTAGAAACGGTTTTTGAACCATTTCGGCATACTTGGGTTGCCAACCCAAGATGCTACAAACGGTTTTTGAACCATTTCGGCATACTTGGCTTGCCAACCCAAGATGCTAGAAACGGTTTTTGAACCATTTCGGCATACTTGGATTCCCAACCCAAGATGCTAGAAACGGTTTTTGAACCATTTCGGCATACTTGGGTTGCCAACCCAAGATGCTACAAATGGTTTTTGAACCATTTCGGCATACTTGGATTCCCAACCCAAGATGCTAGAAACGGATTTTGAACCATTTCGGCATACTTGGGTTGCCAACCCAAGATGCTACAAACGGTTTTTGAACCATTTCGGCATACTTGGGTTGCCAACCCAAGATGCTAGAAACTGTTTTTGAACCATTTCGGCATACTTGGGTTGCCAACCCAAGATGCTAGAAACGGTTTTTGAACCATTTCGGCATACTTGGGTTGCCAACCCAAGATGCTACAAACGGTTTTTGAACCATTTCGGCATACTTGGGTTGCCAACCCAAGATGCTAGAAACGGTTTTTGAACCATTTCGGCATACTTGGGTTGCCAACCCAAGATGCTAGAAACGGTTTTTGAACCATTTCGGCATACTTGGGTTGCCAACCCAAGATGCTAGAAACGGTTTTTGAACCATTTCGGCATACTTAGATTCCCAACCCAAGATGCTACAAACGGTTTTTGAATCATTTCGGCATACTTGGATTCCCAACCCAAGATGCTAGAAACGGTTTTTGAACCATTTCGGCATACTTGGATTCCCAACCCAAGATGCTACAAACGGTTTTTGAACCATTTCGGCATACTTGGATTCCCAACCCAAGATGCTAGAAACGGTTTTTGAACCATTTCGGCATACTTGGGTTGCCAACCCAAGATGCTAGAAACGGTTTTTGAACCATTTCGGCATACTTAGATTCCCAACCCAAGATGCTAGAAACGGTTTTTGAACCATTTCGGCATACTTGGATTCCCAACCCAAGATGCTAGAAACGGTTTTTGAACCATTTCGGCATACTTGGGTTGCCAACCCAAGATGCTACAAACGGTTTTTGAACCATTTCGGCATACTTGGGTTGCCAACCCAAGATGCTAGAAACGGTTTTTGAACCATTTCGGCATACTTGGATTCCCAACCCAAGATGCTAGAAACGGTTTTTGAACCATTTCGGCATACTTGGGTTGCCAACCCAAGATGCTTCAAACGGTTTTTGAACCATTTCGGCATACTTGGGTTGCCAACCCAAGATGCTACAAACGGTTTTTGAACCATTTCGGCATACTTGGATTCCCAACCCAAGATGCTACAAACGGTTTTTGAATCATTTCGGCATACTTGGATTCCCAACCCAAGATGCAAGAAACGGTTTTTGAACCATTTCGGCATACTTGGATTCCCAACCCAAGATGCTACAAACGGTTTTTGAACCATTTCGGCATACTTGGATTCCCAACCCAAGATGCTAGAAACGGTTTTTGAACCATTTCGGCATACTTGGGTTGCCAACCCAAGATGCTAGAAACGGTTTTTGAACCATTTCGGCATACTTAGATTCCCAACCCAAGATGCTAGAAACGGTTTTTGAACCATTTCGGCATGCTTGGATTCCCAACCCAAGATGCTAGAAACGGTTTCTGAACCATTTCGGCATTCTTGGGTTGCCAACCCAAGATGCTACAAACGGTTTTTGAACCATTTCGGCATACTTGGGTTGCCAACCCAAGATGCTAGAAACGTTTTTTGAACCATTTCGGCATACTTGGATTCCCAACCCAAGATGCTAGAAACGGTTTTTGAACCATTTCGGCATACTTGGGTTCCCAACCCAAGATGCTAGAAACGGTTTTTGAACCATTTCGGCATACTTGGGTTGCCAACCCAAGATGCTAGGAACGGTTTTTGAACCATTTCGGCATACTTGGGATGCCAACCTAAGATGCTAGAAACGGTTTTTGAACCATTTCGGCATACTTGGGATGCCAACCCAAGATGCTAGAAACGGTTTTTGAACCATTTCGGCATACTTGGGTTGCCAACCCAAGATGCTAGAAACGGTTTTTGAACCATTTCGGCATACTTGGGTTGCCAACCCAAGATGCTAGAAACGGTTTTTGAACCATTTCGGCATACTTGGGTTGCCAACCCAAGATGCTAGGAACGGTTTTTGAACCAATTCGGCATACTTGGGATGCCAACCCAAGATGCTAGAAACGGTTTTTGAACCATTTCGGCATACTTGGGATGCCAACCCAAGATGCTAGAAATGGTTTTTGAACCATTTCGGCATACATCGGTTCCCAACCCAAGATGCTAGAAACGGTTTTTGAACCATTTCGGCATACTTGGATTCCCAACCCAAGATGCTAGAAACGGTTTTTGAACCATTTCGGCATACTTGGGATGCCAACCCAAGATGCTAGAAATGGTTTTTGAACCATTTCGGCATACTTGAATTCCCAACCCAAGATGCTAGAAACGGTTTTTGAACAATTTCGGCATACTTTAATTCTAAACCCAAGATGCTAGAAACGGTTTTTGAACCATTTCGGCATACTTGGGTTCCCAACCCAAGATGCTAGAAACGGTTTTTGAACCATTTCGGCATACTTGGGTTCCCAACCCAAGATGCTAGAAACGGTTTTTGAACAATTTCGGCATACTTTAATTCTAAACCCAAGATGCTAGAAACGGTTTTTGAACCATTTCGGCATACTTGGGTTCCCAACCCATGATGCTAGAAACGGTTTTTGAACCATTTCGGCATACTTGGGTTCCCAACCCAAGATGCTAGAAACGGTTTTTGAACCATTTCGGCATACTTGGGATGCCAACCCAAGATGCTAGAAATGGTTTTTGAACCATTTCGGCATACTTGAATTCCCAACCCAAGATGCTAGAAACGGGTTTTGAACCATTTCGGCATACTTGGCTTCCCAACCCAAGATGCTAGAAACGGTTTTTGAACCATTTCGGCATACTTGGGATGCCAACCCAAGATGCTAGAAATGGTTTTTGAACCATTTCGGCATACTTGGGTTGCCAACCCAAGATGCTAGAAACGGTTTTTTGAACCATTTCGGCATACTTGGATTCCCAACCCAAGATGCTACAAACGGTTTTTGAACCATTTCGGCATACTTGGGTTGCCAACCCAAGATGCTAGAAACGGTTTTTGAACAATTTCGGCATACTTTAATTCTAAACCCAAGATGCTAGAAACGGTTTTTGAACCATTTCGGCATACTTGGGTTCCCAACCCAAGATGCTAGAAACGGTTTTTGAACCATTTCGGCATACTTGGGTTCCCAACCCATGATGCTAGAAACGGTTTTTGAACCATTTCGGCATACTTGGGTTCCCAACCCAAGATGCTAGAAACGGTTTTTGAACCATTTCGGCATACTTGGGATGCCAACCCAAGATGCTAGAAATGGTTTTTGAACCATTTCGGCATACTTGGATTCCCAACCCAAGATGCTAGAAACGGTTTTTGAACCATTTCGGCATACTTGGGTTGCCAACCCAAGATGCTAGAAACGGTTTTTGAACCATTTCGGCATACTTGGATTCCCAACCCAAGATGCTAGAAACGGGTTTTGAACCATTTCGGCATACTTGGGTTCCCAACCCAAGAAGCAAGAAACGGTTTTTGAACCATTTCGGCATTCTTGGGATCCCAACCTAAGATGCTAGAAACGGTTTTTGAACCATTTCGGCATACTTGGGATCCCAACCTAAGATGCTAGAAACGGTTTTTGAACCATTTCGGCATACTTGGGTTCCCAACCCAAGATGCTAGAAACGGTTTTTGAACCATTTCGGCATACTTGGATTCTCAACCCAAGATGCTACAATTGGTTTTTGAACCATTTCGGCATACTTGGGTTGCCAACCCAAGATGCTAGAAACGGTTTTTGAACCATTTCGGCATACTTGGATTCCCAACCCAAGATGCTACAAACGGTTTTTGAACCATTTCAGCATCCTTGGATTCCCAACCCAAGATGCTAGAAACGGTTTTTGAACCATTTCGGCATTCTTGGATTCCCAACCCAAGATGCTAGAAACGGTTTTTGAACCATTTCGGCATACTTGGATTCCCAACCCAAGATGCTAGAAACGGTTTTTGAACCATTTCGGCATACTTGGATTCCCAACCCAAGATGCTAGAAACGGTTTTCGAACCATTTCGGCATACTTGGATTCCCAACCCAAGATGCTACAAACGGTTTTTGAACCATTTCGGCATACTTGGGTTGCCAACCCAAGATGCTAGAAACGGTTTATGAACCATTTCGGCATACTTGGATTCCCAACCCAAGATGCTAGAAACGGTTTTTTGAACCATTTCGGCATACTTGGATTCCCAACCCAAGATGCTAGAAACGGTTTTTGAACCATTTCGGCATACTTAGTTTGCCAACCCAAGATGCTAGAAACGGTTTTTGAACCATTTCGGCATACTTGGATTCCCAACCCAAGATGCTAGAAACGGTTTTTTGAACCATTTCGGCATACTTGGATTCCCAACCCAAGATGCTACAAACGGTTTTTGAACCATTTCGGCATACTTGGGTTGCCAACCCAAGATGCTACAAACGGTTTTTGAACCATTTCGGCATACTTGGATTCCCAACCCAAGATGCTACAAACGGTTTTTGAACCATTTCGGCATACTTGGATTCCCAACCCAAGATGCTACAAACGGTTTTTGAACCATTTCGGCATACTTGGATTCCCAACCCAAGATGCTACAAACGGTTTTTGAACCATTTCGGCATACTTGGATTCCCAACCCAAGATGCTACAAACGGTTTTTGAACCATTTCGGCATACTTGGATTCCCAACCCAAGATGCTAGAAACGGTTTTTGAACCATTTCGGCATACTTGGATTCCCAACCCAAGATGCTAGAAACGGTTTTTGAACCATTTCGGCATACTTGGCTTCCCAACCCAAGATGCTAGAAACGGTTTTTGAACCATATCGGCACACTTGGATTCCCAACCCAAGATGCTAAAAACGGTTTTTGAACCATTTCGGCATACTTGGGTTGCCAACCCAAGATGCTAGAAACGGTTTTTGAACCATTTCGGCATACTTGGATTCCCAACCCAAGATGCTAGAAACGGTTTTTTGAACCATTTCGGCATACTTGGATTCCCAACCCAAGATGCTACAAACGGTTTTTGAACCATTTCGGCATACTTGGATTCCCAACCCAAGATGCTAGAAACGGTTTTTGAACCATTTCGGCATACTTGGGTTGCCAACCCAAGATGCTACAAACAGTTTTTGAACCATTTCGGCATACTTGGGTTCACAACCCAAGATGCTAGAATCGGTTTTTGAACCATTTCGGCATACTTGGGTTGCCAACCCAAGATGCTACAAACGGTTTTTGAACCATTTCGGCATACTTTGATTCCCAACCCAAGATGCTACAAACGGTTTTTGAACCATTTCAGCATACTTGGATTCCCAACCCAAGATGCTACAAACGGTTTTTGAACTATTTCGGCATCCTTGGGTTGCCAACCCAAGATGCTAGAAACGGTTTTTGAACCATTTCGGCATACTTGGATTCCCAACCCAAGATGCTACAAACGGTTTTTGAACCATTTCGGCATACTTGGATTCCCAACCCAAGATGCTAGAAACGGTTTTTGAACCATTTCGGCATACTTGGATTCCCAACCCAAGATGCTACAAACGTTTTTTGAACCATTTCGGCATACTTGGGTTGCCAACCCAAGATGCTAGAAACGGTTTTTGAACCATTTCGGCATACTTGGATTCCCAACCCAAGATGCTACAAACGGTTTTTGAACCATTTCGGCATACTTGGATTCCCAACCCAAGATGCTAGAAACGGTTTTTGAACCATTTCGGCATACTTGGATTCCCAACCCAAGATGCTACAAACGTTTTTTGAACCATTTCGGCATACTTGGGTTGCCAACCCAAGATGCTAGAAACGATTTTTGAACCATTTCGGCATACTTGGGTTGCCAACCCAAGATGCTAGAAACGGTTTTTGATCCATTTCGGCATACTTGGATTCCCAACCCAAGATGTTAGAAACGGGTTTTGAACCATTTCGGCATACTTGTATTCCCAACCCAAGATGCTACAAACGGTTTTTGAACCATTTCGGCATACTTGGATTCCCAACCCAAGATGCTAGAAACGGGTTTTGAACCATTTCGGCATACTTGGATTCCCAACCCAAGATGCTAGAAACGGTTTTTGAACCATTTCGGCATACTTGGATTCCCAACCTAAGATGCTACAAACGGTTTTTGAACCATTTCGGCATACTTGGGTTGCCAACCCAAGATGCTAGAAACGGTTTTTGAACCATTTCGGCATACTTGGGTTGCCAACCCAAGATGCTAGAAACGGTTTTTGAACCATTTCGGCATACTTGGGTTCCCAACCCAAGATGCTACAAACGGTTTCTGAACCATTTCGGCATACTTGGATTCCCAACCCAAGATGCTAGAAACGGTTTTTGAACCATTTCGGCATACTTGGGTTGCCAACCCAAGATGCTAGAAACGGTTTTTGAACCATTTCGGCATACTTGGATTCCCAACCCAAGATGCTAGAAACGGTTTTTGAACCATTTCGGCATACTTGGATTCCCAAGATGCAAGAAACGGTTTTTGAACCATTTCGGCATACTTGGATTCCCAACCCAAGATGCTACAAACGGTTTTTGAACCATTTCGGCATACTTGGATTCCCAACCCAAGATGCTAGAAACGGTTTTTGAACCATTTCGGCATACTTGGATTCCCAAACCAAGATGCTACAAACGGTTTTTGAACCATTTCGGCATACTTGGATTCCCAACCCAAGATGCTAGAAACGGTTTTTGAACCATTTCGGCATACTTGGATTGCCAACCCAAGATGCTACAAACGGTTTTTGAACCATTTCGGCATTTTTGGATTCCCAACCCAAGATGCTAGAAACGGTTTTTGAACCATTTCGGCATACTTGGATTCCCAACCCAAGATGCTCCAAACGGTTTTTGAACCATTTCGGCATACTTGGGTTGCCAACCCAAGATGCTAGAAACGGTTTTTGAACCATTTCGGCATACTTGGATTCCCAACCCAAGATGCTACAAACGGTTTTTCAACAATTTCGGCATACTTGGGATGCCAACCCAAGATGCTAGAAACGGTTTTTGAACCATTTCGGCATACTTGGATTCCCAACCCAAGATGCTAGAAACGGTTTTTGAACCATTTCGGCATACTTGGATTCCCAACCCAAGATGCTACAAACGATTTTTGAACCATTTCGGCATACTTGGATTCCCAACCCAAGATGCTAGAAACGGTTTTTGAACCATTTCGGCATACTTGGATTCCCAACCCAAGATGCTACAAACGGTTTTTGAACCATTTCGGCATACTTGGATTCCCAACCCAAGATGCTAGAAACGGTTTTTGAACCATTTCGGCATACTTGGATTCCCAACCCAAGATGCTGCAAACGGTTTTTGAACCATTTCGGCATACTTGGGTTGCCAACCCAAGATGCTAGAAACGGTTTTTGAACCATTTCGGCATACTTGGATTCCCAACCCAAGATGCTACAAACGGTTTTTGAACCATTTCGGCATACTTGGATTCCCAACCCAAGATGCTAGAAACGGTTTTTGAACCATTTCGGCATACTTGGATTCCCAACCCAAGATGCTACAAACGGTTTTTGAACCATTTCGGCATACTTGGGTAGCCAACCCAAGATGCAAGAAACGGTTTTTGAAGCATTTCGGCATCCTTGGATTCCCAACCCAAGATGCTACAAACGGTTTTTGAACCATTTCGGCATACTTGGGTTGCCAACCCAAGATGCTAGAAACGGTTTTTGAACCATTTCGGCATACTTGGATTCCCAACCCAAGATGCTCCAAACGGTTTTTGAACCATTTCGGCATACTTCGGTTGCCAACCCAAGATGCTAGAAACGGTTTTTGAACCATTACGGCATACTTGGATTCCCAACCCAAGATGCTAGAAACGGTTTTTGAACCATTTCGGCATACTTGGATTCCCAACCCAAGATGCTAGAAACGGTTTTTGAACTATTTTGGCATACTTGGATTCCCAACCTAAGATGCTAGAAACGGTTTTTGAACCATTTCGGCATACTTGGATTCCCAACCCAAGATGCTACAAACGGTTTTTGAACCATTTCGGCATACTTGGGTAGCCAACCCAAGATGCAAGAAACGGTTTTTGGACCATTTCGGCATGCTTGGGTTGCCAACCCAAGATGCTACAAACGGTGTTTGAACCATTTCGGCATACTTGGGTTCCCAACCCAAGATGCTAGAAACGGTTTTTGAACCATGTCGGCATACTTGGGTTGCCAACCCAAGATGCTAGAAACGGTTTTTGAACCATTTCGGCATACTTGGGTTGGCAACCCAAGATGCTAGAAACGGTTTTTGAACCATTTCGGCATACTTGGGTTGGCAACCCGAGATGCTAGAAACGGTTTTTGAACCATTTCGGCATACTTGGATTCCCAACCCAAGATGCTACAAACGGTTTTTGAACCATTTCGGCATACTTCGGTTGCCAACCCAAGATGCTAGAAACGGTTTTTGAACCATTTCGGCATACTTGGATTCCCAACCCAAGATGCTAGAAACGGTTTTTGAACCATTTCGGCATACTTGGATTCCCAACCCAAGATGCTAGAAACGGTTTTTGAACTATTTCGGCATACTTGGATTCCCAACCTAAGATGCTAGAAGCGGTTTTTGAACCATTTCGGCATACTTGGATTCCCAACCCAAGATGCTACAAACGGTTTTTGAACCATTTCGGCATACTTGGGTAGCCAACCCAAGATGCAAGAAACGGTTTTTGGACCATTTCGGCATGCTTGGGTTGCCAACCCAAGATGCTACAAACGGTGTTTGAACCATTTCGGCATACTTGGGTTCCCAACCCAAGATGCTAGAAACGGTTTTTGAACCATGTCGGCATACTTGGGTTGCCAACCCAAGATGCTAGAAACGGTTTTTGAACCATTTCGGCATACTTGGGTTGGCAACCCAAGATGCTAGAAACGGTTTTTGAACCATTTCGGCATACTTGGGTTGGCAACCCGAGATGCTAGAAACGGTTTTTGAACCATTTCGGCATACTCGGATTCCCAACCCAAGATGCTACAAACGGTGTTTGAACCATTTCGGCATACTTGGATTCCCAACCCAAGATGCTACAAACGGTTTTTGAACCATTTCGGCATACTTGGGTTGCCAACCCAAGATGCTAGAAACGGTATTTGAACCATTTCGGAATACTTGGGTTGCCAACTAAAGATGCTAGAAACGGTTTTTGAACCATTTCGGCATACTTGGATTCCCAACCCAAGATGCTAGAAACGGTTTTTGAACCATTTCGGCATACTTGTATTCCCAACCCAAGATGCTACAAACGATGTTTGAACCATTTCGGCATACTTGGATTCCCAACCCAAGATGCTAGAAACGGTTTTTGAACCATTTCGGCATACTTGGATTCCCAACCCAAGATACTAGAAACGGTTTTTGAACCATTTCGGCATACTTGGATTCCCAACCCAAGATGCTACAAACGGTTTTTGAAGCATTCCGGCATACTTGGGTTGCCAACCCAAGATGCTAGAAACGGTTTTTGAACCATTTCGGCATACTTGGGTTGCCAACCCAAGATGCTAGAAACGGTTTTTGAACCATTTCGGCATACTTGATTTGCCAACCCA
Source organism: Anopheles ziemanni (assembly GCF_943734765.1). Lineage (NCBI taxonomy): Eukaryota > Metazoa > Arthropoda > Insecta > Diptera > Culicidae > Anopheles > Anopheles ziemanni. Next base: position 16,338 of record NW_026690044.1, on the reverse strand, counting down.
AGATGCTACAAACGGTTTTTTAACCATTTCGGCATACTTGGATTCCCAACCCAAGATGCTAGAAACGGTTTTTGAACCATTTCGGCATACTTGGATTCCCAACCCAAGATGCTAGAAACGGTTTTTGAACCATTTCGGCATACTTGGATTCCCAACCCAAGATGCTACAAACAGTTTTTGAACCATTTCGGCATACTTGGGTTGGCAACCCAAGATGCTAGAAACGGTTTTTGAACCATTTCGGCATACTTGGATTCCCAACCCAAGATGCTACAAACGGTGTTTGAACCATTTCGGCATACTTGGATTCCCAACCCAAGATGCTACAAACGGTTTTTGAACCATTTCGGCATACTTGGGTTGCCAACCCAAGATGCTAGAAACGGTTTTTGAACCATTTCGGCATACTTGGGTTGCCAACCCAAGATGCTAGAAACGGTTTTTGAACTATTTTGGCATACTTGGATTCCCAACCCAAGATGCTAGAAACGGTTTTTGAACCATTTCGGCATACTTGGGTTGCCAACCCAAGATGCTAGAAACGGTTTTTGAACCATTTTGGCATACTTGGACTCCCAACCCAAGATGCTAGAAACGGTTTTGGAACCATTTCGGCATACTTGGATTCCCAACCCAAGATGCTACAAACGGGTTTTGAACCATTTCGGCATACTTGGGTTGCCAACCCAAGATGCTAGAAACGATTTTTGAACCATTTCGGCATACTTGGATTCCCAACCCAAGACGCTAGAAACGGTTTTTGAACCATTTCGGCATACTTGGATTCCCAACCCAAGATGCTACAAACGGTTTTTGAACCATTTCGGCATACTTGGATTCCCAACCCAAGATGCTAGAAACGGTTTTTGAACCATTTCGGCATACTTGGATTCCCAACCCAAGATGCTAGAAACGGTTTTTGAACCATTTCGGCATACTTGGGTTGCCAACCCAAGATGCTAGAAACGGTTTTTGAACCATTTCGGCATACTTGGATTCCCAACCCAAGATGCTAGAAACGGTTTTTGAACCATTTTGGCATACTTGGGTTGCCAACCCAAGATGCTAGAAACGGTTTTTGAACCATTTCGGCATACTTGGATTCCCAACCCAAGATGCTACAAACGGTTTTTGAACCATTTCGGCATACTTGGATTCCCAACCCAAGATGCTACAAACGGTTTTTGAACCATTTCGGCATACTTGGATTCCCAACCCAAGATGCTAGAAACGGTTTTTGAACCATTTCGGCATACTTGGATTCCCAACCCAAGATGCTAGAAACGGTTTTTGAACCATTTCGGCATACTTGGATTCCCAACCCAAGATGCTAGAAACGGTTTTTGAACCATTTCGGCATACTTGGATTCCCAACCCAAGATGCTACAAACGGTTTTTGAACCATTTCGGCATACTTGGATTCCCAACCCAAGATGCTACAAACGGTTTTTGAACCATTTCGGCATACTTGGATTCCCAACCCAAGATGCTAGAAACGGTTTTGAACCATTTCGGCATACTTGGGTTGCCAACTCAAGATGCTAGAAACGGTTTTTGAACCATTTCGGCATACTTGGGTTGCCAACCCAAGATGCTAGAAACGGTTTTTGAACCATTTCGGCATACTTGGGTTGCCAACCCAAGATGCTAGAAACGGTTTTTGAACCATTTCGGCATACTTGGATTCCCAACCCAAGATGCTACAAACGGTTTTTGAACCATTTCGGCATACTTGGGTTGCCAACCCAAGATGCTAGAAACGGTTTTTGAACCATTTCGGCATACTTGGATTCCCAACCCAAGATGCTACAAACGGTTTTTGAACCATTTCGGCATACTTGGGATCCCAACCCAAGATGCTAGAAACGGTTTTTGAGCCATTTCGGCATACTTGGGTTGCCAACCCAAGATGCTACAAACGGTTTTTGAACCATTTCGGCATACTTGGGTTCCCAACCCAAGATGCTAGAAACGGTTTTTGAACTATTTCGGCATACTTGGATTCCCAACCCAAGATGCTACAAACGGTTTTTGAACCATTTCGGCATACTTGGATTCCCAACCCAAGATGCTAGAAACGGTTTTTGAACCATTTCGGCATACTTGGATTCCCAACCCAAGATGCTAGAAACGGTTTTTGAACCATTTCGGCATACTTGGATTCCCAACCCAAGATGCTAGAAACGGTTTTTGAACCATTTCGGCATACTTGGATTCCCAACCCAAGATGCTAGAAACGGTTTTTGAACCATTTCGGCATACTTGAATTCCCAACCCAAGATGCTACAAACGGTTTTTGAACCATTTCGGCATACTTGGGTTGCCAACCCAAGATGCTACAAACGGTTTTGAACCATTTCGGCATACTTGGGTTGCCAACCCAAGATGCTAGAAACGGTTTTTGAACCATTTCGGCATACTTGGATTCCCAACCCAAGATGCTTGAAACGGTTTTTGAACCATTTCGGCATACTTGGATTCCCAACCCAAGATGCTAGAAACGGTTTTTGAACCATTTCGGCATACTTGGGTTGCCAACCCAAGATGCTACAAACAGTTTTTGAACCATTTCGGCATACTTGGGTTCACAACCCAAGATGCTAGAATCGGTTTTTGAACCATTTCGGCATACTTGGGTTGCCAACCCAAGATGCTACAAACGGTTTTTGAACCATTTCGGCATACTTTGATTCCCAACCCAAGATGCTACAAACGGTTTTGAACCATTTCAGCATACTTGGATTCCCAACCCAAGATGCTACAAACGGTTTTTGAACTATTTCGGCATCCTTGGGTTGCCAACCCAAGATGCTAGAAACGGTTTTTGAACCATTTCGGCATACTTGGATTCCCAACCCAAGATGCTACAAACGGTTTTTGAACCATTTCGGCATACTTGGATTCCCAACCCAAGATGCTAGAAACGGTTTTTGAACCATTTCGGCATACTTGGATTCCCAACCCAAGATGCTACAAACGTTTTTTGAACCATTTCGGCATACTTGGGTTGCCAACCCAAGATGCTAGAAACGGTTTTTGAACCATTTCGGCATACTTGGGTTCCCAACCCAAGATGCTACAAACGGTTTTTGAACCATTTCGGCATACTTGGATTCCCAACCCAAGATGCTAGAAACGGTTTTTGAACCATTTCGGCATACTTGGATTCCCAACCCAAGATGCTACAAACGTTTTTTGAACCATTTCGGCATACTTGGGTTGCCAACCCAAGATGCTAGAAACGATTTTTGAACCATTTCGGCATACTTGGGTTGCCAACCCAAGATGCTAGAAACGGTTTTTGATCCATTTCGGCATACTTGGATTCCCAACCCAAGATGTTAGAAACGGGTTTTGAACCATTTCGGCATACTTGTATTCCCAACCCAAGATGCTAGAAACGGTTTTTGAACCATTTCGGCATACTTGGATTCCCAACCCAAGATGCTAGAAACGGTTTATGAACCATTTCGGCATACTTGGATTCCCAACCCAAGATGCTAGAAACGGTTTTTGAACCATTTCGGCATACTTGGATTCCCAACCTAAGATGCTAGAAACGGTTTTTGAACCATTTCGGCATACTTGGGTTCCCAACCCAAGATGCTACAAACGGTTTCTGAACCATTTCGGCATACTTGGATTCCCAACCCAAGATGCTAGAAACGGTTTTTGAACCATTTCGGCATACTTGTGTTGCCAACCCAAGATGCTAGAAACGGTTTTTGAACCATTTCGGCATACTTGGATTCCCAACCCAAGATGCTAGAAACGGTTTTTGAACCATTTCGGCATACTTGGATTCCCAACCCAAGATGCTAGAAACGGTTTTTGAACCATTTCGGCATACTTGGATTCCCAAACCAAGATGCTACAAACGGTTTTTGAACCATTTCGGCATACTTGGATTCCCAACCCAAGATGCTAGAAACGGTTTTTGAACCATTTCGGCATACTTGGATTGCCAACCCAAGATGCTACAAACGGTTTTTGAACCATTTCGGCATACTTGGATTCCCAACCCAAGATGCTAGAAACGGTTTTTGAACCATTTCGGCATACTTGGATTCCCAACCCAAGATGCTCCAAACGGTTTTTGAACCATTTCGGCATACTTCGGTTGCCAACCCAAGATGTTAGAAACGGTTTTTGAACCATTTCGGCATACTTGGATTCCCAACCCAAGATGCTACAAACGGTTTTTCAACAATTTCGGCATACTTGGGTTGCCAACCCAAGATGCTAGAAACGGTTTTTGAACCATTTCGGCATACTTGGATTCCCAACCCAAGATGCTAGAAACGGTTTTTAAACCAATTCGGCATACTTGGATTCCCAACCCAAGATGCTAGAAACGGTTTTTGAACCATTTCGGCATACTTGGATTCCCAACCCAAGATGCTACAAACGATTTTTGAACCATTTCGGCATACTTGGATTCCCAACCCAAGATGCTAGAAACGGTTTTTGAACCATTTCGGCATACTTGGATTCCCAACCCAAGATGCTACAAACGGTTTTTGAACCATTTCGGCATACTTGGATTCCCAACCCAAGATGCTACAAACGGTTTTTGAACCATTTCGGCATACTTGGATTCCCAACCCAAGATGCTGCAAACGGTTTTTGAACCATTTCGGCATACTTGGATTCCCAACCCAAGATGCTAGAAACGGTTTTTGAACCATTTCGGCATACTTGGATTCCCAACCCAAGATGCTACAAACGGTTTTTGAACCATTTCGGCATACTTGGATTCCCAACCCAAGATGCTAGAAACGGTTTTTGAACCATTTCGGCATACTTGGATTCCCAACCCAAGATGCTTCAAACGGTTTTTGAACCATTTCGGCATACTTGGGTTGCCAACCCAAGATGCGAGAAACGGTTTTTGAAGCATTTCGGCATACTTGGATTCCCAACCCAAGATGCTACAAACGGTTTTTGAACCATTTCGGCATACTTGGGTTGCTAACCCAATATGCTAGAAACGGTTTTTGAACCATTTCGGCATACTTGGGTAGCCAACCCAAGATGCTAGAATCGGTTTTTGAACCATTCCGGCATACTTGGATTCCCAACCCAAGATGCTAGCAACGGTTTTTGAACTATTTCGGCATACTTGGGTTGCCAACCCAAGATGCTAGAAACGGTTTTTGAACTATTTCGGAATACTTGGATTCCCAACCCAAGATGCTAAAAACGGTTTATGAACCATTTCGGCATACTTGGCTTCCCAACCCAAGATGCTAGAAACGGTTTTTGAACTATTTCGGCATACTTGGGTTGCCAACCCAAGATGCTAGAATCGGTTTTTGAACCATTTCGGCATACTTGGATTCTCAACCAAAGATGCTAGAAACGGTTTTTGAACCATTTCGGCATACTTGGGTTGCCAACCCAAAATGCTAGAATCGGTTTTTGAACCATTTCGGCATACTTGGGTTGCCAACCCAAGATGCGAGAAACGGTTTTTGAACCATTTCGGCATACTTGGCTTCCCAACCCAAGATGCTAGAATCGGTTTTTGAACCATTGCGGCATACTTGGGTTGCCAACCCAAGATGCTAGAAACGGTTTTTGAACCATTTCGGCATACTTGGATTCCCAACCCAAGATGCTAGAAACGGTTTTTGAACCATTTCGGCATACTTGGCTTCCCAACGCAAGATGCTAGAAACGGTTTTTGAACTATTTCGGCATACTTGGGTTGCCAACCCAAGATGCTAGAATCGGTTTTCGAACCATTTCGGCATACTTGGGTTGCCAACCCAAGATGCTAGAAACGGTTTTTGAACCATTTCGGCATACTTGGATTCCCAACCCAAGATGCTAGAAACGGTTTTTGAACCATTTCGGCATACTTGGCTTCCCAACCCAAGATGCTACAAACGGTTTTTGAACCATTTCGGCATACTTGGATTCCCAACCCAAGATGCTAGAAACGGTTTTTGAACCATTTCGGCATACTTGGATTCCCAACCCAAGATGCTAGAAACGGTTTTTGAACTATTTCGGCATACTTGGATTCCCAACCCAAGATGCTAGAAACGGTTTTTGAACCATTTCGGCATACTTGAGTTGCCAACCCAAGATCCTAGAATCGGTTTTTGAACCATTTCGGCATACTTGGCTTCCCAACCCAAGATGCTAGAAACGGTTTTTGAACCATTTCGGCATACTTGGCTTCCCAACCCAAGATGCTAGAAACGGTTTTTGAACCATTTCGGCATACTTGGATTCCCAACCCAAGATGCTAGAAACGGTTTTTGAACCATTTCGGCATACTTGGATTCCCAACCCAAGATGCTAGAAACGGTTTTTGAACCATTTCGGCATACTTGGGTTGCCAACCCAAGATGCTAGAAACGGTTTTTGAACCATTTCGGCATACTTGGGTTGCCAACCCAAGATGCCAGAAACGGTTTTTGAACCATTTCGGCATACTTGGCTTCCCAACCCAAGATGCTAGAAACGCTTTTTGAACTATTTCGGCATACTTGGGTTCCCAACCCAAGATGGTAGAAACGGTTTTTGAACCATTTCGGCATACTTGGGTTCCCAACCCAAGATGCTAGAAACGGTTTTTGAACTATTTCGGCATACTTGGGTTGCCAACCCAAGATGCTAGAATCGGTTTTTGAACCATTTCGGCATACTTGGGTTGCCAACCCAAGATGCTAGAAACGGTTTTTGAACCATTTCGGCATACTTGGATTCCCAACCCAAGATGCTAGAAACGGTTTTTGAACCATTTCGGCATACTTGGATTCCCAACCCAAGATGCTAGAAACGGTTTTTGAACCATTTCGGCATACTTGGGTTGCCAACCCAAGATGCTAGAAACGGTTTTTGAACCATTTCGGCATACTTGGGTTGCCAACCCAAGATGCCAGAAACGGTTTTTGAACCATTTCGGCATACTTGGCTTCCCAACCCAAGATGCTATAAACGCTTTTTGAACTATTTCGGCATACTTGGGTTCCCAACCCAAGATGCTAGAAACGGTTTTTGAACCATTTCGGCATACTTGGCTTCCCAACGCAAGATGCTAGAAACGGTTTTTGAACTATTTCGGCATACTTGGGTTGCCAACCCAAGATGCTAGAATCGGTTTTTGAACCATTTCGGCATACTTGGGTTGCCAACCCAAGATGCTAGAAACGGTTTTTGAACCATTTCGGCATACTTGGATTCCCAACCCAAGATGCTAGAAACGGTTTTTGAACCATTTCGGCATACTTGGCTTCCCAACCCAAGATGCTACAAACGGTTTTTGAACCATTTCGGCATACTTGGATTCCCAACCCAAGATGCTAGAAACGGTTTTTGAACCATTTCGGCATACTTGGGTTGCCAACCCAAGATGCTAGAAACGGTTTTTGAACCATTTCGGCATACTTGGATTCCCAACCCAAGATGCTACAAACGGTTTTTGAACCATTTCGGCATACTTGGATTCCCAACCCAAGATGCTAGAAACGGTTTTTGAACCATTTCGGCATACTTGGATTCCCAACCCAAGATGCTACAAACGGTTTTTGAACCATTTCGGCATACTTGGGTAGCCAACCCAAGATGCAAGAAACGGTTTTTGAAGCATTTCGGCATACTTGGATTCCCAACCCAAGATGCTACAAACGGTTTTTGAACCATTTCGGCATACTTGGGTTGCCAACCCAAGATGCTAGAAACGGTTTTTGAACCATTTCGGCATACTTGGATTCCCAACCCAAGATGCTCCAAACGGTTTTTGAACCATTTCGGCATACTTCGGTTGCCAACCCAAGATGCTAGAAACGGTTTTTGAACCATTTCGGCATACTTGGATTCCCAACCCAAGATGCTAGAAACGGTTTTTGAACCATTTCGGCATACTTGGATTCCCAACCCAAGATGCTAGAAACGGTTTTTGAACTATTTTGGCATACTTGGATTCCCAACCTAAGATGCTAGAAACGGTTTTTGAACCATTTCGGCATACTTGGATTCCCAACCCAAGATGCTACAAACGGTTTTTGAACCATTTCGGCATACTTGGGTAGCCAACCCAAGATGCAAGAAACGGTTTTTGGACCATTTTGGCATGCTTGGGTTGCCAACCCAAGATGCTACAAACGGTGTTTGAACCATTTCGGCATACTTGGGTTCCCAACCCAAGATGCTAGAAACGGTTTTTGAACCATGTCGGCATACTTGGGTTGCCAACCCAAGATGCTAGAAACGGTTTTTGAACCATTTCGGCATACTTGGGTTGGCAACCCAAGATGCTAGAAACGGTTTTTGAACCATTTCGGCATACTTGGGTTGGCAACCCGAGATGCTAGAAACGGTTTTTGAACCATTTCGGCATACTTGGATTCCCAACCCAAGATGCTACAAACGGTTTTTGAACCATTTCGGCATACTTCGGTTGCCAACCCAAGATGCTAGAAACGGTTTTTGAACCATTTCGGCATACTTGGATTCCCAACCCAAGATGCTAGAAACGGTTTTTGAACCATTTCGGCATACTTGGATTCCCAACCCAAGATGCTAGAAACGGTTTTTGAACTATTTCGGCATACTTGGATTCCCAACCTAAGATGCTAGAAGCGGTTTTTGAACCATTTCGGCATACTTGGATTCCCAACCCAAGATGCTACAAACGGTTTTTGAACCATTTCGGCATACTTGGGTAGCCAACCCAAGATGCAAGAAACGGTTTTTGGACCATTTCGGCATGCTTGGGTTGCCAACCCAAGATGCTACAAACGGTGTTTGAACCATTTCGGCATACTTGGGTTCCCAACCCAAGATGCTAGAAACGGTTTTTGAACCATGTCGGCATACTTGGGTTGCCAACCCAAGATGCTAGAAACGGTTTTTGAACCATTTCGGCATACTTGGGTTGGCAACCCAAGATGCTAGAAACGGTTTTTGAACCATTTCGGCATACTTCGGTTGCCAACCCGAGATGCTAGAAACGGTTTTTGAACCATTTCGGCATACTCGGATTCCCAACCCAAGATGCTACAAACGGTGTTTGAACCATTTCGGCATACTTGGATTCCCAACCCAAGATGCTACAAACGGTTTTTGAACCATTTCGGCATACTTGGGTTGCCAACCCAAGATGCTAGAAACGGTATTTGAACCATTTCGGAATACTTGGGTTGCCAACTAAAGATGCTAGAAACGGTTTTTGAACCATTTCGGCATACTTGGATTCCCAACCCAAGATGCTAGAAACGGTTTTTGAACCATTTCGGCATACTTGTATTCCCAACCCAAGATGCTACAAACGATTTTTGAACCATTTCGGCATACTTGGATTCCCAACCCAAGATGCTAGAAACGGTTTTTGAACCATTTCGGCATACTTGGATTCCCAACCCAAGATACTAGAAACGGTTTTTGAACCATTTCGGCATACTTGGATTCCCAACCCAAGATGCTACAAACGGTTTTTGAAGCATTCCGGCATACTTGGGTTGCCAACCCAAGATGCTAGAAACGGTTTTTGAACCATTTCGGCATACTTGGGTTGCCAACCCAAGATGCTAGAAACGGTTTTTGAACCATTTCGGCATACTTGATTTGCCAACCCAAGATGCTACAAACGGTTTTTTAACCATTTCGGCATACTTGGATTCCCAACCCAAGATGCTAGAAACGGTTTTTGAACCATTTCGGCATACTTGGATTCCCAACCCAAGATGCTAGAAACGGTTTTTGAACCATTTCGGCATACTTGGGTTGCCAACCCAAGATGCTACAAACAGTTTTTGAACCATTTCGGCATACTTGGGTTGGCAACCCAAGATGCTAGAAACGGTTTTTGAACCATTTCGGCATACTTGGATTCCCAACCCAAGATGCTACAAACGGTGTTTGAACCATTTCGGCATACTTGGATTCCCAACCCAAGATGCTACAAACGGTTTTTGAACCATTTCGGCATACTTGGGTTGCCAACCCAAGATGCTAGAAACGGTATTTGAACCATTTCGGCATACTTGGGTTGCCAACCCAAGATGCTAGAAACGGTTTTTGAACCATTTTGGCATACTTGGATTCCCAACCCAAGATGCTAGAAACGGTTTTTGAACCATTTCGGCATACTTGGGTTGCCAACCCAAGATGCTAGAAACGGTTTTTGAACCATTTTGGCATACTTGGATTCCCAACCCAAGATGCTAGAAACGGTTTTTGAACCATTTCGGCATACTTGGATTCCCAACCCAAGATGCTACAAACGGGTTTTGAACCATTTCGGCATACTTGGGTTGCCAACCCAAGATGCTAGAAACGATTTTTGAACCATTTCGGCATACTTGGATTCCCAACCCAAGATGCTAGAAACGGTTTTTGAACCATTTCGGCATACTTGGATTCCCAACCCAAGATGCTACAAACGGTTTTTGAACCATTTCGGCATACTTGGATTCCCAACCCAAGATGCTAGAAACGGTTTTTGAACCATTTCGGCATACTTGGATTCCCAACCCAAGATGCTAGAAACGGTTTTTGAACCATTTCGGCATACTTGGGTTGCCAACCCAAGATGCTAGAAACGGTTTTTGAACCATTTCGGCATACTTGGATTCCCAACCCAAGATGCTAGAAACGGTTTTTGAACCATTTTGGCATACTTGGGTTGCCAACCCAAGATGCTAGAAACGGTTTTTGAACCATTTCGGCATACTTGGATTCCCAACCCAAGATGCTACAAACGGTTTTTGAACCATTTCGGCATACTTGGATTCCCAACCCAAGATGCTACAAACGGTTTTTGAACCATTTCGGCATACTTGGATTCCCAACCCAAGATGCTAGAAACGGTTTTTGAACCATTTCGGCATACTTGGATTCCCAACCCAAGATGCTAGAAACGGTTTTTGAACCATTTCGGCATACTTGGATTCCCAACCCAAGATGCTAGAAACGGTTTTTGAACCATTTCGGCATACTTGGATTCCCAACCCAAGATGCTACAAACGGTTTTTGAACCATTTCGGCATACTTGGATTCCCAACCCAAGATGCTACAAACGGTTTTTGAACCATTTCGGCATACTTGGATTCCCAACCCAAGATGCTAGAAACGGTTTTGAACCATTTCGGCATACTTGGGTTGCCAACCCAAGATGCTAGAAACGGTTTTTGAACCATTTCGGCATACTTGGGTTGCCAACCCAAGATGCTAGAAACGGTTTTTGAACCATTTCGGCATACTTGGGTTGCCAACCCAAGATGCTAGAAACGGTTTTTGAACCATTTCGGCATACTTGGATTCCCAACCCAAGATGCTACAAACGGTTTTTGAACCATTTCGGCATACTTGGGTTGCCAACCCAAGATGCTAGAAACGGTTTTTGAACCATTTCGGCATACTTGGATTCCCAACCCAAGATGCTACAAACGGTTTTTGAACCATTTCGGCATACTTGGGTTGCCAACCCAAGATGCTAGAAACGGTTTTTGAACCATTTCGGCATACTTGGGTTGCCAACCCAAGATGCTACAAACGGTTTTTGAACCATTTCGGCATACTTGGGTTCCCAACCCAAGATGCTAGAAACGGTTTTTGAACTATTTCGGCATACTTGGATTCCCAACCCAAGATGCTACAAACGGTTTTTGAACCATTTCGGCATACTTGGATTCCCAACCCAAGATGCTAGAAACGGTTTTTGAACCATTTCGGCATACTTGGATTCCCAACCCAAGATGCTAGAAACGGTTTTTGAACCATTTCGGCATACTTGGATTCCCAACCCAAGATGCTAGAAACGGTTTTTGAACCATTTCGGCATACTTGGATTCCCAACCCAAGATGCTAGAAACGGTTTTTGAACCATTTCGGCATACTTGGATTCCCAACCCAAGATGCTACAAACGGTTTTTGAACCATTTCGGCATACTTGGGTTGCCAACCCAAGATGCTACAAACGGTTTTGAACCATTTCGGCATACTTGGGTTGCCAACCCAAGATGCTAGAAACGGTTTTTGAACCATTTCGGCATACTTGGATTCCCAACCCAAGATGCTTGAAACGGTTTTTGAACCATTTCGGCATACTTGGATTCCCAACCCAAGATGCTTGAAACGGGTTTTGAACCATTTCAGCATACTTGGGATGCCAACCCAAGATGCTACAAACAGTTTTTGAACCATTTCGGCATACTTGGGTTCACAACCCAAGATGCTAGAATCGGTTTTTGAACCATTTCGGCATACTTGGGTTGCCAACCCAAGATGCTACAAACGGTTTTTGAACCATTTCGGCATACTTTGATTCCCAACCCAAGATGCTACAAACGGTTTTGAACCATTTCAGCATACTTGGATTCCCAACCCAAGATGCTACAAACGGTTTTTGAACTATTTCGGCATCCTTGGGTTGCCAACCCAAGATGCTAGAAACGGTTTTTGAACCATTTCGGCATACTTGGATTCCCAACCCAAGATGCTACAAACGGTTTTTGAACCATTTCGGCATACTTGGATTCCCAACCCAAGATGCTACAAACGGTTTTTGAACCATTTCGGCATACTTGGATTCCCAACCCAAGATGCTACAAACGGTTTTTGAACCATTTCGGCATACTTGGGTTGCCAACCCAAGATGCTAGAAACGGTTTTTGAACCATTTCGGCATACTTGGGTTCCCAACCCAAGATGCTACAAACGGTTTTTGAACCATTTCGGCATACTTGGATTCCCAACCCAAGATGCTAGAAACGGTTTTTGAACCATTTCGGCATACTTGGATTCCCAACCCAAGATGCTACAAACGGTTTTTGAACCATTTCGGCATACTTGGGTTGCCAACCCAAGATGCTAGAAACGATTTTTGAACCATTTCGGCATACTTGGGTTGCCAACCCAAGATGCTAGAAACGGTTTTGATCCATTTCGGCATACTTGGATTACGAACCCAAGATGTTAGAAACGGGTTTTGAACCATTTCGGCATACTTGTATTCCCAACCCAAGATGCTAGAAACGGTTTTTGAACCATTTCGGCATACTTGGATTCCCAACCCAAGATGCTAGAAACGGTTTATGAACCATTTCGGCATACTTGGATTCCCAACCCAAGATGCTAGAAACGGTTTTTGAACCATTTCGGCATACTTGGATTCCCAACCCAAGATGCTACAAACGGTTTTTGAACCATTTCGGCATACTTGGGTTGCCAACCCAAGATGCTAGAAACGGTTTTTGAACCATTTCGGCATACTTGGGTTGCCAACCCAAGATGCTAGAAACGGTTTTTGAACCATTTCGGCATACTTGGGTTCCCAACCCAAGATGCTACAAACGGTTTCTGAACCATTTCGGCATACTTGGATTCCCAACCCAAGATGCTAGAAACGGTTTTTGAACCATTTCGGCATACTTGTGTTGCCAACCCAAGATGCTAGAAACGGTTTTTGAACCATTTCGGCATACTTGGATTCCCAACCCAAGATGCTAGAAACGGTTTTTGAACCATTTCGGCATACTTGGATTCCCAACCCAAGATGCTAGAAACGGTTTTTGAACCATTTCGGCATACTTGGATTCCCAAACCAAGATGCTACAAACGGTTTTTGAACCATTTCGGCATACTTGGATTCCCAACCCAAGATGCTAGAAACGGTTTTTGAACCATTTCGGCATACTTGGATTGCCAACCCAAGATGCTACAAACGGTTTTTGAACCATTTCGGCATACTTGGATTCCCAACCCAAGATGCTAGAAACGGTTTTTGAACCATTTCGGCATACTTGGATTCCCAACCCAAGATGCTCCAAACTGTTTTTGAACCATTTCGGCATACTTCGGTTGCCAACCCAAGATGCTAGAAACGGTTTTTGAACCATTTCGGCATACTTGGATTCCCAACCCAAGATGCTACAAACAGTTTTTCAACAATTTCGGCATACTTGGGTTGCCAACCCAAGATGCTAGAAACGGTTTTTGAACCATTTCGGCATACTTGGATTCCCAACCCAAGATGCTAGAAACGGTTTTTAAACCAATTCGGCATACTTGGATTCCCAACCCAAGATGCTAGAAACGGTTTTTGAACCATTTCGGCATACTTGGATTCCCAACCCAAGATGCTACAAACGATTTTTGAACCATTTCGGCATACTTGGATTCCCAACCCAAGATGCTAGAAACGGTTTTTGAACCATTTCGGCATACTTGGATTCCCAACCCAAGATGCTACAAACGGTTTTTGAACCATTTCGGCATACTTGGATTCCCAACCCAAGATGCTAGAAACGGTTTTTGAACCATTTCGGCATACTTGGATTCCCAACCCAAGATGCTGCAAACGGTTTTTGAACCATTTCGGCATACTTGGATTCCCAACCCAAGATGCTAGAAACGGTTTTTGAACCATTTCGGCATACTTGGATTCCCAACCCAAGATGCTACAAACGGTTTTTGAACCATTTCGGCATACTTGGATTCCCAACCCAAGATGCTAGAAACGGTTTTTGAACCATTTCGGCATACTTGGATTCCCAACCCAAGATGCTTCAAACGGTTTTTGAACCATTTCGGCATACTTGGGTTGCCAACCCAAGATGCGAGAAACGGTTTTTGAAGCATTTCGGCATACTTGGATTCCCAACCCAAGATGCTACAAACGGTTTTTGAACCATTTCGGCATACTTGGGTTGCCAACCTAAGATGCTAGAAACGGTTTTTGAACCATTTCGGCATACTTGGGTAGCCAACCCAAGATGCTAGAAACGGTTTTTGAACCATTTCGGCATACTTGGATTCCCAACCCAAGATGCTAGCAACGGTTTTTGAACTATTTCGGCATACTTGGGTTGCCAACCCAAGATGCTAGAAACGGTTTTTGAACTATTTCGGAATACTTGGATTCCCAACCCAAGATGCTAAAAACGGTTTATGAACCATTTCGGCATACTTGGCTTCCCAACCCAAGATGCTAGAAACGGTTTTTGAACTATTTCGGCATACTTGGGTTGCCAACCCAAGATGCTAGAATCGGTTTTTTGAACCATTTCGGCATACTTGGATTCTCAACCAAAGATGCTAGAAACGGTTTTTGAACCATTTCGGCATACTTGGGTTGCCAACCCAAAATGCTAGAATCGGTTTTTGAACCATTTCGGCATACTTGGGTTGCCAACCCAAGATGCGAGAAACGGTTTTTGAACCATTTCGGCATACTGGCTTCCCAACCCAAGATGCTAGAATCGGTTTTTGAACCATTGCGGCATACTTGGGTTGCCACCCAAGATGCTAGAAACGGTTTTTGAACCATTTCGGCATACTTGGATTCCCAACCCAAGATGCTAGAAACGGTTTTTTGAACATTTCGGCATACTTGGCTTCCCAACGCAAGATGCTAGAAACGGTTTTTGAACTATTTCGGCATACTTGGGTTGCCAACCCAAGATGCTCGAAAAAGGTTTTGAACCATTTCGGCATACTTGGGTTGCCAACCCAAGATGCTAGAAACGGTTTTTGAACCATTTCGGCATACTTGGATTCCCAACCCAAGATGCTAGAAACGGTTTTTGAACCATTTCGGCATACTTGGCTTCCCAACCCAAGATGCTACAAACGGTTTTTGAACCATTTCGGCATACTTGGATTCCCAACCCAAGATGCTAGAAACGGTTTTTTGAACCATTTCGGCATACTTGGATTCCCAACCCAAGATGCTAGAAACGGTTTTTGAACTATTTCGGCATACTTGGATTCCCAACCCAAGATGCTAGAAACGGTTTTTGAACCATTTCGGCATACTTGAGTTGCCAACCCAAGATCCTAGAATCGGTTTTTTGAACCATTTCGGCATACTTGGCTTCCCAACCCAAGATGCTAGAAACGGTTTTTGACCATTTCGGCATACTTGGCTTCCCAACCCAAGATGCTAGAAACGGTTTTTGAACCATTTCGGCATACTTGGATTCCCAACCCAAGATGCTAGAAACGGTTTTTGAACCATTTCGGCATACTTGGATTCCCAACCCAAGATGCTAGAAACGGTTTTTGAACCATTTCGGCATACTTGGGTTGCCAACCCCGAGATGCTAGAAACGGTTTTTGAACCATTTCGGCATACTTGGGTTGCCAACCCAAGATGCCAGAAACGGTTTTTGAACCATTTCGGCATACTTGGCTTCCCAACCCAAGATGCTAGAAACGCTTTTTGAACTATTTCGGCATACTTGGGTTCCAACCCAAGATGGTAGAAACGGTTTTTGAACCATTTCGGCATACTTGGGTTCCCAACCCAAGATGCTAGAAACGGTTTTTGAACTATTTCGGCATACTTGGGTTGCCAACCAAGATGCTAGAATCGGTTTTTGA